>NC_046375.1:7530657-7713157 GCF_011125445.2 Fundulus heteroclitus
TCTCTGACCAAGTCCCTGTGCCAGGAGTCCCACTGGAAATGCCTGCTGCTCTCCCTGCTGATGTACGGCTGCGTGGGCGTGATAGCCTGGTGCCAGGTGACAAAGGTCACGCGCCTCTCCTTCGACAGCGCCTACAAGGGGAAGTCCATGATGTACCACGACAGCCCGTGCGCCAACGGCTACATCTACATCCCCCTGGCCTTCCTGGTCATGCTCTACGTGGTCTACCTGGTGGAGTGCTGGCACTGCCACGCCAGGAACGACCTGCAGCACAAGGTGGACGTGGACGGCGTGGCCGAGCGCGTACAGCGGATGCAGCAGGCCACGCCCTGCATCTGGTGGAAGGCCATCAGCTACCACTACGTCAGGCGGACGCGGCAGGTGACGCGCTACCGCAACGGCGACGCGTACACCACCACGCAGGTTTACCACGAGAGGGTCAACACGCATGTGGCCGAGACAGAGTTCGACTACGGGAACTGCGGCGTCAAGGACATCTCGAAGCAACTGCTCGGCCTGGAGGGGTTCCCGATCAGCCGGCTGAGGTTCACCAAGTGCTTTAGCTTTGCCAACGTGGAGTCGGAGAACACCTACCTGACCCAGCGGGCTCGCTTCTTCACGGAAAACGAGGGCCTGGATGATTACATGGAGGCCCGTGAGGGGATGCACTTGAAGAATATGGACTTTAAGGAGCACATGGTGGCCTTCTCCGACCCCAGTCGTCCTCCCTGGTACGCTTCCAACTCTGCTTTCTGGGCGGCGGCCGCCTTCACCCTCTCCTGGCCTCTGCGCGTTCTGACGGAGTACCGCACTGCCTGCGTGCACTACCACGTGGAGAAGCTGTTCGGCTTCGACTACGCGCCCGCCACGCCGTCCGAGGAGCGCCCGTATTGCCGACACATCCCGCGGGTCAACACGATCGACAGCACAGAGCTGGAGTGGCACATCCGCTCCAACCAGCAGCTGGTGCCCAGCTACTCGGAGGCCGTCCTGATGGATCTAGCCCAGCTCTCGGGGAGCTGCAACGGCTACTCCGCCTGCGGGCGCTTCGGCAGCTACAGGCAGAACTGCGAGCGCTGCCACCGCGCCATCAGCAGCTCCTCCATCTTCTCCCGCAGCGCCCTGAGCATTTGCAACACGGCGAGCCCGCGCATCCCCTTCAGCGCCAGCCGCTTCTCTCTGGGCCGGCTTTACGGGTCCAGGCGGAGCTGCCTGTGGAGGAGCGGCGGGAGCCTGAACGAGCAGTCCTGTCCCACCGAGAGCACCCGCTGTCTGTCGGGCCAGCAGGCCGGCGAGGAGAACCCTCCGGGCTATCAGGACGCTCTGTGCTTCCCCGTGCTCATCGTGCATCGCAACGAAGGGTGCCTCAACCACGACCACCGCTCTCTGCACAGGAACGGCTCCTGCGTGGAGACGTCCCTCTGACCCACAGCGGGGGCAAAGCGACGCCACCGAGGCCAAGAAGCTTCTCTGACCCTGGTTTTTGGGCGGATGCACGTTTTACAAGGCGTCGCAAGACTTTTTATTTGGACATTTCTCTCATTTTGGTCACATTAAAACTGATAGACCTCCAACACAACATAAATTAGTGCAGGATTGTAAAAGTGGAAGGAAAATGATGCAACTATTCATCCTTTTTTACAGTCCATCACAGGGACAGAATCATGTAAATACACACTCACACCCAATGACAACCTAGAGAGACCAATAACCCAAATGGCATGTTTTTATACTGTCAGGGGAAGCCGGCGTACCTGGAGAAAACCCAAGCATGCGCAGGGAAAACATGCAAATTCCCTGCAGAAAGGCCCCAGCCCGGATAGGAAGCCAGCACCTTCTTCTAATAACTGGGCCAACATGCAGCGGACGTTGATAGGAGGATTTTAAATGTTTTACAGATACACATAAATCTGAATTTCGTGGTGCACGGGCGTTACCGTGATACCTTGTAAACAAATTCCAGATGAAACATTCAAAGAAACGCATCAAGGAAACTGTTTGAGCGCATTGGTGAACACGCAGCATCACTGATACCAAAGAACACGGCCGACAGCTTGAACATAAAATCGCAGAGAATTTTAAACCAGGGTTAAGTTATAAGAATATACCCTAAACTATAAGTAGTTCGCAGAGAACTGTTGATCTCCTGAAAATGAAGAGTATGACCTGAAGCCAAACCTAGCAAAACCCCAATTCACTACAAAATAGCAAGAAGAAAGCCAGAGGAAGTCCCCATTTCATTTTGAACCATGAAGGGGTTTCAGCAAACAGCTGGAAGAAGAATATCACTAGTTAAAAATAGACCAAAATTGAACTTTCTGGCCTACTTGAGCCTTTAGTTTAGTGCTTTTCTTCAGCAGGGACAGGGAAACTGATCAAATGTGGTGGAAGGATAGATGGAGCTAAATGCAAATCAACCCTGGAAGAAAACCTGTCAAAGGCCACAGAAGACCTGAGGCTAGAGTAGAGGTTTAACTTCCTGCAGGCCAGGACAACAAATATACAGCCAGAGCTACTATGGAATGGTTTAAATAAAAGCATAGCCTTGTATTAGAATGACCTAGTCAAAGCCCAGACCTAAATCCAGTTGGGAATCTGTGGCAAGACTTGTGAATTGGTGTTCGCTGATAGTCTCCATTTAATGTGACTAAGCCTCAAGTTGTGTGCCAAGAAGAATGCCCAAAAATGTCTGACTCTAGATTCTTAAAGCTGGTTGAGCGATAGCCTCGAAAGACTTAGCTGTGATCACAGCATTCACTCAGAGGGGGGAAGGGGGGGGGGGTTCATGCACTTTTCAGATTTTAATTTGTTGAAAAGTTTGAAAACCATTTTTCATTTTCCTTCCAGTTCACAATTATGCTCTAATTTGTCTCGGTATATATCATGAAACCCCAATAAAAGAAAAACCCTGAATTTTGCAGTTCATAATGTAAAAAAAAAAATCTGAAGTGTTAAAGAGGTATGAATACTTTTGCATTAGGCTTTATGTCTTTACCAAAGGAACCACAAATATCCAGCAGGTTATAACAAGCGTGACTTGGCCAGACCTTTAAAGATACTGTCCATCCATCCATCCATTTTCTAACACATCTATCCCTTGTGGGGTTACGAGGGGTGCTGGTGCCTATCTCCAGTTGTCGATGGGCGAGACGCGGGGTTCACCCTGGACAGATCGCCAGTCTGTCGCAGTAAAGATACTGTCATTTCAGATAAGAATAATGATTCTCACGAATGTGGCACAGAGCAGCCAGAGTATGTCTTTACACAGCCAGAGTGTCACAGTCCTGAAGTCACACCCTCAAATACCACATGAGTGAATAAGTGTGCCGGTAACCCTTCTGCAATCCTGACTCTTGACAAGCTGGGAGTTCAAATAGAAGTTTACCGATGCACGATCGAAGGGACAAACAGGCTTAGATAATAATAGAGACATGCAGTTTGCGTGAGTCGTGTGACTCATGAGGGAAAATGCAAACACAAACAGGATTGAGGAGTTTCGTTGTCATAAAACCGATCTCTGATAGGGTCAATTAGTCAGGGACCCCATAGAAAAGAAAAAACATAAGCATGTAGAACATTCTGATCGTGGCTGTTTTCATTCAAAGTCAGCAAAGACGAAAATGCTTTTTTAAACGTCTGGTAAAGCATCCAGTAAGCAGAGGTCGGCGTGTAAGCAGTGACATTATACTCCCTTCCTTGCCAAATATAGAACAGCATGATGATGATGATGATGATGAATAATTTAGTACAGAGTGGCTGATCGACACAAGCTCTCTAAACAGAACCATAATTTTTAAACCATGTCTTCTTTTTTGTTTTGTTTTTTTCACGTTTGACAGCAAGTCTCAGGCTACCTCTTTGTTTAAGTGCCTAACGTCGACCATTTCCGAGAAACATCCGCTTTCACAATCTGGGCCGTCTCATCTCAGCCTCTTCCCAATAAAGCTGCAGAACAGCGGGCTGTGCTATGTCACGGAGACATTGATTTTTCTGATGTCATCTTTGTTGAACATGGCCTCTTCCTATAAATCAGGTCAGACATTCTTTCTGATGTTTTTTTTTTTCCACGAGGCCGTAAATAGATCAAAAAAACGACTTTCGTGGTAACGCAACGCAGATATTGTTGTGCAAGCTCTGCGCTGCTGATCCGTATCAGAGAGGCACCCAGAGAGTTTGTCATCTAGCTCTAAAAAACAGGTCTGGACTTTACACCGTTAGAGCCACATTGAATAAAAAATGACAGGATCACCTGAAAACAAGCAGCTGCAGCGCCACCATGAAGATTTGTTTCTGAAATGTAAATTATGTAGAAAACGCTTCAGGTTCACAACATCCACACCACTTATTGGCAATATTTGATTACTATACCATAACATCGTGCTGAAGGGGAGAACTTCAGCAAAAGTGAAGCATCACCAAGTCTGCATAGAGTCCATCAGACGCCAGCTGGATAACACCTGAGGTTTCTGTCCTACCATCACAAACGTTCAGATGTGCCGTCTGGTGTCTAAACATTACAAGACCTTTAGCCTACACCTGGCTTTGGTCAGGCTGAGTTGTCACAGTGAAAGCCTACAATATAAAGTCCTTCCATCAGGTTCTGGGTCTTCCCCGAGGTTTCCACCTGGTAAAAAAGCCCTAAATAGAGGCAGCCAGGCGGGGCATCCACATCAGATGTCCAAACCACCTCAACCGACTCCCCCAATGGTTGACTCTATCTCAAAGGCTTAGTCTGGCCTCCCTCCGGGGGAACCTAAACCCCTTGGAAAACCTGTGCGGTTGAGCTGAACCACAGGGAGCATCAGAGAGACCGCTAACCTAATAGCTCTAGATCACAGTTTGCTTTGCAAATTATCAATGCCATTATTTCTTCTGAGGATAATCCCATACCGCGTGATCCCAACCTCATTGCAGGAGACCAAGTCCTGTCCCACTATGCAGAGATCAGCATCAGCAGGAGTACCGGTAGCTGTCGCACCTAGCATCTAGTAAAAAAAACTAAATTAAAAAAAACAGAATGGATACTTCATATACATTTTTTTTTTTAGATTTACACTAATTAAAGGCTAGAGTTCAGTGGTGCAGTGTGAGACAATTCTTCTGCAGTTACAGACGTATTTCTTTTAAGTCTTTTCAACATTTTTTCCAATGGATGGCATTAAGTTTACGTAGAGGGTGTTGTAGCTCCTCAGCATCTGTGAGTTGCTATGAAAAAATATGGAAAAATGGAAAAACAAAAGGATATGTATAGTTTGCACACAAAGGCGTGTCTTGATAATGGAAGTCAGTTTGCTATCAATGCCTAAAAGACTTTAAAAATATGAACCGAGGTTGGATTATAGATTCTTTCAACCCTCAAATCTACCGATAGCACCAAATGCAAGTCCCTCCTCAACCTGAGGATAGCATGAGATGAGTGGACTTGCACCGGCATTCATGCTGATGCTTCTTTCTCTTTTCATTGTGACGTTAGGGATCAACAACAACGACCCCTGAAGTCAGACTTCACAAATCATACATCTCCACCCAGCCTCCAGTTTCAACAACCAACATGGCTGTTACGGATAGTGAAAACCACCTTTTTTTTTGCCCCCCCCCCCCCTTTTCACATTTTGTATCCTTTGTAACCCAGTGGCTCGCCTGATCTCTATTTGTGAACGTGCGCCTTTTGTTATGTAGCATATGAAAGGAAAATGAATAAATTTTTAGTAGCTCGTACAAAAGCCAGTCACTAGCACTGCGGCGATTTGGAAATCCCCGACTCGAGTCGGGCGTGACAAGATTCCCAGATTCAAACTCTGAGACAAACGGCACGCAGCATCAGCCCGTGTTAACCCATTATGGTCACAGTGAGAGCTTTCCCACTGCTAAAATCACATCTTCATATATCAGTTTCTTGATCAAATAAAAACTGACATGTAAATAAGTATTTTAAGGCCAAAAATAGGTCACTTTTTTGTTTCGTTTTGTAGGAACAATGAATGGGAATGGACCTAAATGTCCAACAACTTCAGGGTCTATTTAACTGTTGCAAGGTAGCACCCTCAGCTAAACTAATGGAAAAGAAGAGCAGCTCAAGTAGATCAGTCTCGCCTTTGTTTTTTTATGTTTTATCAGAAACGTGCGAGTGGTGAAGGGTTGGGTTATACCTCAGCACGAATCGGGCCAAATCCAATAAACTTACCGTGACTGGCATGATTCAGAGAGCGCCACACTGCAAAAACAGACCTAAAAATGAGTAAAAGTGTATTTGTCCTTGATTAGAGCAGGTAAATAAGATGATTTGCCAATGGAATAAGATTTGTGCACTTAAAATAGGAACAACTCATTTCTATCATCTTATTTCAAGTGCAGTATGTCTGATTATATATTTTAGGGGACTAAATATTAATTTCCTTGGCAGATAATCTTATTTACCTGCTCAAATCAAGGAAAAATACACTAACTTTAAGAACATTTTACTTATTTTTAGATCCATTTTTGCAGTGTTGAGAAAACCTTTTCTCCAAACGTTACAGCTTATGTTTCTTTTCCCGAAATCCTTCCCTCCTCTCATTTGTTATCGCTCAGTAAACCTTCTACAATGGGTCCCGCTGTGATATTCCATTGTATTCTTTTTTGTAACGATGAAAATCCCTGGAGGAGATCTTGTTTACGGGTGCAAATGTTTACATTAAATGTGACACACGCAAAATCTGCTTGGTGTTATGAATCAGTCTGAAAGGCCAATAGCTTTCCTCTGTTACGAGAAAAAGGATTTTGTCACGCGAAGCACTAAACCCTTTATCATGTCTGGCAAGTAGATTAGTTTGAAACGTAGATTGTATGTGCGGTTTCAATCGAGAACGCTCTGGGGCTCATCTTTTTTTCTATCTGTATAAATGTGGGTATGTAGGGCAGGGAGGCTTTTGTACTGTAAATAAGACATAGTTGACTGTTCGTGTAGATATTGTCCTGTAAGCGTCTCTCACTTACAGATTCATTGAAGCCATGGGAGTGGACGGAAAATCAGCTAACACCAACTTTGTGCTAATCTTAATTCCTCCTCTGAGCGGTTTTCGTTCCCTTTAAGGACACTTGCACTCATTTAGCTACGCAAGCTGCCATGTTCGCAATGGCGCCAAAAGACGGTGCATTCACACTTGAACACATACGGCACAGTCTCTCTGTCTAAAAGACGTTAACAGTCTATTTTTTTGACCTTTGATTTTTGTTGTTGTTGTTGTTGTTGCAAGGTTAAAAGAAATAGGCTTTTTTTTTAAATGTAATTTATTTGTTTATCGACACAAATAAAACTGAATTGCTTCCTTACCAGTTGATGATGTGAGTTGAAAACATTTTTTTTTGTGTATTCTAATGTCACCACGAAGCTGCCTTGATGTTACACGAGGACTGAATACCAAATATCTGTTTAAAACTGGATACAGAGGTCAATAAATGAAAATGCTCACTAAAACCTCTGCACTGTTTTTTTTTTTTTTTTTTTATCTGGATTGTAAACAGGAGTGGGTGACGTGAAAGCAGGTTGTCTTCTTGGTTTGCTCTATTTTTCGACCAGAAGCCCACATCATGATGCCGCCACCACCGTGTCTCACCCTAGGGATGGTATGCATCGTCGGTTTTCAGACGACTCAGTTAAGGTGGACGGTAATGTCTTTGTAGGTTTGCAGTTTTGATGTGGTCTTTTCATTTTTTGGATGTAGGGGTTGACTTTCTGTGAGATTTAAAGAACCCTGCTTTAAACATTTCCACAACTCTTCTGGTACGTTCCTCTGTTTTCATTATGTTGCTTGTTTACTAGTGTTCAAAGCTTCTAGGCCTTCACAGAAGGCCTGCACCCATACTGATATTAAATGACATACAGCTAGACTGTTGTTATGCATGGCTATCAGAAACGGGGCAAAATACAAACACACGGCACACTTTTAAGGCCTTTTATTCATAAAATATATTGAAAACCATAATTCTTCTTTCACTTCACAATCAGGCGCTACTTGCCGTCCCATTAAAATACTGTACTTTGAAGTTTACATGTGTAATGTGGCAAAATTTGGAAAATTTGTAAGAGGAAAAACTATTTTTTTTGCTAGGCACTTTTGGGGTTTTTTGGTCTCATAATCCCTGATTTCTAAGAGAGTCAAACATATTCTGCACAAGATGATGCATGCTCATAATGCTGTACACCCGGTCTGGCGTTCTGTTAGCTGTGACATCATCCAGGAGGGCAGATCATCCGCTACTACCATCTAATGTAGAACAGATTACTGGATCAATGTGTGCTTCTGTGCTTTTTTGTGTCTCTGCTCTGTCTTCTCTAACCCCCAGTCGGTCGAGGCAGATGACCGTTCACACTGAGTCTGGTTCTGCTGGAGGTTTTCCTGCTGTTAAAAAGGAGTTTTCCTCTCCACTGTCACTTCATGCATGCTCAGTATAAGGGATTGCTGCAAAGCCATCAACAATGCAGACGACTGTCGACTGTGGCTCTATGCTCTTTCATGAGGAGTGAATGCTGCTTGTCATGACTTGCTACAATCTGCTGGGTTTCCTTAGATAGGAAACTATTTGACCAATCTGGATAATCTGACTAAATTTGCCTTGAGATGACCTGTGTTGCGAAGTGGCGCTATATAAATAGAATTGTTTTTTATGAATGTAGCATCTTCTGCAATGCTATAGCTCACAAATAGGTTTTGAGTTGTTTTTAGAGAAAATAATGAGGTACTATGTACAGTCGCAAGAGTTTGCATGAGTGTGTCGCTAGTTCTGATGTTGTGGTGCTTAATGACAACAAGAACCACTGTGGATACATTTGGCTTGACAGTTATGTCCCAGACATAATTTACTAGCCAAGTTAGAAATCCTGCAGAATGCTTTTCGTGTTTAATAACCTGAACGCATTGCAATCAAAGCATGTCCCGTTTTAATTTATATTCCTAAAACATTTGTTACAAACACGCAGAAACTTTAAAACTTTTGAAAGACCAAATCCTCGGAAAGGACGGTAAATCCTCAGGTTCAAATGAAAGTTTTCTGAAGGTTCACATTAAGGGCTTGATGCTGTTTCATCCTCTCCTCTGCTAAACTTGCTCGTCCCACTCTGCCCTCTGATTGGCCCACACGGCCGCGTTAATGGAGGCAGCACTCTGCTCGTCAACGTCTGTCTGGCGGATATCACATTCTGTTAGAGTGCTGTTCTGAGACATCGCCTCTGCCAAAGCTTTACCTCCGATCTGCACGAACACAAAAGACACACACACACACTCAGAATGTAAGTCCTTACGCATCTAAAAAAGAAACATTTGACAACCTTGTAAAATCCACCATTCTCTACAACTAGATATCGCTGCTGTCAACTTTCTCATGTTGTTTGTTTTTAACTCTGAAACAGCCATTCCTATTTCCACAACGACTGAACCAAGGTCAGAGATAGCGGCGGTATTAGATTTCCGCTGTTTGGGCGATCCTCTGCCATGCATTTCAGACAGAGATATAGTATCCTGCGAAGCCTCGGACAGGAGAGCGCAAGAGAAAGATAAAAAGTCAGATATGTCTCCCACGGGGAGAGACTTAACTCTGCTCTCCATTACTGCATGTTTTCCACACGCGTCTATGAATAATTTAAAATCCTTGTGCTTGACAGCCATTCTGGTTACTTGCTACAAACATGTCTATGCAGGCTGTGCCATTGCGAGCAAGTAAAGGGGAAGAAAACTGTTTTTTTTTTCTCACTTTGGTGGCATTAATCTAAGATATGATAGACTTAAATGTTTCACTTTGTTCTACTTTTACTGTCTGGCACCCAATTTTCAGGGTTTCTACTAAAGAAAAAAAAGTATTTTACTGTTATTTATACAGTACTTATCGAAACTGAATAAGTACGATTAAAGAAAAAGTATACAAAAAATTAATTTCCATCCATCCATGTTTCCACATTTAAAGCCTGAACACCATAAAAATAGCTGGTAAACTCTGGTATAAAGAATTTCAAAATGTGCTACAAAAAAGCTTTTGAGAACTCAATGGGAAATGTTTTTGCTAGAAAAGTGGTTAATTTTTCAAAATGTATTTATTGGTCATTTTTGTGCCACTAGTGACTTATAATGAGCGCAGGCAGACAGGACAAACATGTAGGATGATTGAGTTTGATAAAATACGTGGATTTACTGACTATCAGATAATAATTGAAGTATTACCTCGTACGGCTGGGCGATATGGCTTAAAATTAAAATCTCCGGATTTATTTTGCCAAATCCGATTAACTGATTGATTAATTGATTGATTGATTCCCCCCTCCTTTTCATTTCACAAAAAGAAATGAAAGAAATTATTTTAAATACATGCAGCTTTTATTGTCAAGCATTTCGTCTGGGAGCTTGAACTGAATTCAAAGTGCAACTAAATACAAGCTGTGGGATTACACAATGAGCTAAGAACAGGCTTCACTTGTGTAACTTCAAACTAACTTAAAAAAGTAAATGAATAAATTAAACGTCTTGTCTTATGGTTAAAAAAAAGAGTTTCCTTTTTTAAATTTTTTTGACAATATATTTTCCTAAACATATATTCGTCAGTGCTGTTCTCTTCATGGAAGCCCAATGAGTGCATTGGCAAAATAAAACCCAGGTTTTCCAAAAATGAAATCTTAAAAAATTGTAAATTCGAATTAATCGATTAAATCGATACGGATAAATACCAACATACGTGAATTTTTAATTTTTTTTGCCAGAACATACTTTTGGTATATTTCCCAAACTGTCCAGCTAAATGTACCCTAACAGTAATACAACTTTCTGAATCCCTTGGGTTAAAACTTTGCTTTCGTTGACCAAGGAGCGAAAATAAAGTAGCCGTGAATAGTTAATAATTATAATTAACGACATGTTCGAACTTACCTCTCCAAGATTGTTGCAGGACAGATTGAGGCTCTTCAGTGTTTTGTTCTTCAGCAGCACTTTCGACAGCGCGACAGCGGTCATCCAGCTCACGTCGTTGCCTCCCAGGTGCAGGTGACTCAGCGTCGTGTTGTTCTCTAAGGCCTCGGCAATGGCCTGGCCCCCTCCGTCCCCCACCTGATTCAGACGCAGGTTGAGGGACGAAAGGGTCACATTGTTGGACAAAGCGCGAGCTATGGCCTTGGCTCCTGGGTCGCTGATTTTGTTGTTGCACAGGTCGAGCGTCTCCAGTTTGCTTCTGGCGAGTAGCTCGCCAACAGCTTTGGCCCCGCCGTCGCCGATCACGTTGTGGGATAAGTCGAGGTGCCTCAGCGACGGGTGGTCCAGAAGGTACCTCACCAGCACCTGACACTTTTCGTCCTCCACCTGGCTTTGACGAAGCCTCAGAAGCTGAAGAAGCACAACGCTTGGATTATTTAGACGAAACGACAATATGCAGCTTTAAATTGTCTGATCACATGGTGGCATCTTAGGAGATGAATAAATTAGGCCCACAGATAATAGAAAATCTAATCAATACTGATCAACAGCTTTGAATACTTTTTACAGAGAAGTGGCTACAGATGTGGAAAGCAGATATAGTAAATCAGAAGTCTAAAGTAAACTTCCTGTTCCTGAAAAGTGTATCATATGGCCATATATACCTATATATATATATATATATATCATATATATATATATATATAAGAGAAGAAGATAGAGATATTAACATATAGATAGTATACACATATACTATATACATATATAATATATACATATATATGTATATGTATATGATATATCGATATATTATATATATATATATATATATATATATCTACATATACATATAATATTTACACATATAATATTTATAATATATTATATATATATTATATAATAATATTTTACATTATAAATAATATATTATATATATATATATATATATAATATATATATATATATATATATATATATATAAAGTCTGTGTAAATACCATAAAGATTTGATGTTAGGTGTGGTCAAAAGATGGCTCCCAAGTCACATAATTCTTCTTTACATTTAATGTTTCACATCATCACACTAATCTTATTATCAGATAGAGAATAACTTGGGTGTAAACAAAATGTAGCTAAATGGCGGTTTAAACTAAGGGGGAAAAAAGTTGATCAAACCAACCTGGCCCTGAATATGAAATGAATGGCCTTATTAAACAGCGTGGCAATTTCTTGTTTCTTTCTTGTGGTTGTGACTACACCAATCCAGAGGTGTCCTTTTGTTTTCTTTTGACTGCTTCATGGCAGATCATGAATTCATTGTTCCATCAGTTATGGAGAGTTTTAAAATTCCTGATGCCCCAAAGTAGCTCCAGACCTTAACACGGCCACCAAAGTCAGATTATTTTATGCTCTGTTCATGCACAGCACTTTGAATTGCACTGCAAAAAAAAAAAAAAAATAGTCACATTTTCTTAAAATTAGTTTATTTGTCCTTGATTCGAGCAGGTAAATAAGATGATTTGCCGATGGAATGAGATTTTTACACTTAAAATAGGAACAACTAATCTCCATCATCTTATTTAGAGGGCAGAATATCTAATGATCTTATTTTAGGGGTCAACTACTCATTCCATTGGCAAATCCTCTTATTTACCTGCTCAAATCAAGGACAAATACACTTATGTCAAGAAAATTTGACTTATTTTTAGTTCCCTTTTTGCAGTGTGCCTTGTTACTGAAATCTGATAGACTGATAAACTTGCCTTGCCTTGCCTAAAGTATTCTCGTCGCTCCCGCCATGGCTGAGGCAAAAATCTTATAAAGCTCTAAATTTAAACTTAGTGAGGCAAACTTTGGAGCAAGTCAGGCAGCCCTTGTTAAACAGGCATCTATTTTTAAAACTGAAAAAAAAGATGTAAGTGGAAATTTTTTTTTTTTAACAGAACTGTGAATCAAAAAAAGTCGCAACCTCCTGTGAAGAACCGAGGAGAGAAACATATGTTTACCTTCAGAGTTTTACAGGACTTGACAGCCATGGCGAGGGATCTACAGTCTCTGTCAGTAATTTCGAACATTGACCATTCAAAGTTCATGCCACATTGTTTGATAGTATAAACCAAATGGAGCTCTTCCAGGTTTATCAGCTTCTCCAAGACGGGGCCAAAGTCAAAGTGTTCCATAGAGGCCTTGTCTTCCTCATTAAAAATGACGAAGGCTGATTCAAACGGCTCCGCCCTCTTCCCCTTCTGGGGCTTCTTTACAGGCAGCAGCAGCTGCGAGATGTTCAACCTCCTGACGTCGTTTTTACAAAGAGGGAGCAAATCCAGAACCGTCTTTGGCTTTGTTACATCCGGGATGAAAAGTTCGATCGCGTTCTCCAAGTGCCTCTCGAGGAACATTCGCTTCCAGCTGTGGCCATAATGAGAGATGTCACAGACGTTCCACCTCTGCTCGCAGCACCGCCTCCAGTAAAGCCCATCGGGGACCAGGTTGGCAGTCACATGCAGGGGCAGGGAGGGAGACAGCCTCTCCTGAATTAAATCTTGCTGGTCGGGTGCAAGCTTTTCAAATACTTGCTTTTCTGTAACGAGCAAAAAATTTTTTGCGCAATTAGGTTTAACTAGTTAAAAGAAGAAAGAGACATTTCACCGCAGCGTAGGCTGGGTTGTTCGGTTCGTTCTGAAACTCCACTGCAAAAACGGAACTAGAAATAAGTAAAATGTTCTTAAAATCAGTGTATTTGTCCTTGATTTGAACAGGTAAATAAGATGATTTGCCAATGGAATAAGATTTTTGCAAATAAAATAGTAACAATTCATCTCCATCATCTTATTTCAAGTGCAGGATGTCTAATTATCCTATTTTAGGGGTAAAAATACTCGTTCCACTGGCAGATAATCTTATTTACCTGCTCAAATCAAGGACAAATACACTAACTTTAAGAACATTTTACTTATTTTTAGATCCGTTTTTGCAGAGATTTGCTAAACTGCATAACAAAATACCTTCAAAGGTGTCCGCAATGCACTGCAGACAAATGACGGATAAATTGGGAACCAAAGCCAGGGACCAGTTTTGATCTTCAGCAATGATTCTTCTCATGTTTCTTTTGTTTTCCATTGGATTGAAAGGCTTCTGGAAAATACACATACACAATAATGTGAATAAAATAAAAAAATAAAAAAAAACACAGATTTCTGGTGAGGAAAAAAATAGTACAACACAGAAAACAGCTGGAATTACTAAACCAGGTGTATCGCATCCAGTTCCCATGAGCAGAGCATCATTACTCAACATTTTGTAGGAGGCTTGCCCTGTTTGAACCCCAGACATTTGGTCCGGTGTGCTCAAGACTGTTGAAGTGCATGCAAACAGCAAGGCAAGATCAAAAGAGCTTTATTGGGCTTTCAGAAAGAAGACTAGCAGCCTATGAATCTGGTAAGGTTTCAAAATCATTTCAAATCTGCCATTCTGCTCTCCGGAAACTAGTCTACAAAGTAGAAGACTTCCAACATGCCCAAGTGTTTCCGACGAGCAAGTTCACCCTGAAAGCCGACTGCAGGATGCTAAAAGAAGTCTCCAAAGTCTCTAAAAGGTCATGGTGGGACCAACAGCAAGACCATGCTACTGTTACATGAAGTTAGTGCCTGTACAATAAGAAAGAGACAGCACGAGTTCAAGCAGTTGCCAGAAGGAATCCTTCTCTCATGAATAAAAGATTAAAGTTTACAAGAAAGGATGTAGACAAAGACCATTGCTGCTTGAATAACCATCTTTGAAAAGATGCAATGATTTTTTTCCCGTTTTAATTTTGCTTACAGTTTATTGACCATAGATGTTTTTTAATGTGCAAAAAGACTCATGTGTGGGTTGTATTAAAAAAATTAGTGTGTGTTTCCTGATTAAATACATTTAGACACAAGAATGTCTGTCTTAAACAGCCGGGAATTGCCGGGAGAGAACCTCATACCAACTCTGAAGCACAGAGCTGGATGTGTCATGGTTTGGGGACGCTTGGTGTATCAGAAGGTGGAGGATTGCACCAATCCACCAAGGACAGGTGAACCAGAAGCTAAGGAATGGAAAGTCCTGACCCAAAAATCAAAGATTATGATCTCACTGAAGTTCTCCTGTGAGGACCCGATACATGCTGTACAGGCAAGAAACCCTTCAAACATCTCACCACTGAATGTGAGAAGCAGGGCAATCTTTCCTCACTTATTTCAGCCAAACAGGGTAAAGCTAACTTTTAGAGCGTAGGCTATCCTGACTAAAACAATGCATTTCTTTGCTATTTAAAAGCAACCCCTTTCTCTCCCAGAGACAAATAAACAATAAGATTAAATGTCAATTAATGTGAAAACTTTTAAATAAAAACTAAATGTTGGATTAAATATTGTATTATTTTTAAAACTCAGTAATAACTTAAAAGAGCTAATCAAAATATTTAGCACACACAAATGTAGTTTAAAAGTTGCTAACTGGAGCTGTCCATTTAGATTGCACACCAGAGGAGCAAGCTAACGTTAGCTAAACTGCTGCCAGCTAACATCTATTAACTGAAAACGTTTTTAAAAACGAAACAACCAAACGTTACAGAGTTTGTTACTATCAGACTAACGTTTTTTCCTGCTTAAACCCTGAGCAAACAACTGACTGTGCATTAATAATTTGCACTGGAGGATTTATATAAAGCCTTCGTAGCAAACCTGTTGGTTTCGGGATCGCCCTGTTTCCACGGAAACGAAACACTTTCCGCTTAGTTTACGGTTTCGCGGAAATTGTAGCTACCACCCGTCGAACGAGTCAGTTACCTTGAAAGGTTGACATGTTGTTATCCCGAAGCTCTCTTTAGCTTTTTATATAACACACTGTACAAACTGTTTAGGAAAATCAGAATTTTGAGGTCGTGGCATATTTCTAAGTTAGTATAATAGAAAAATTTACGAGCTTTACATAAATGCAACACCCCAATCAGGGCAAAATCAACATAAAAACCCCACCTCAACCACGGCCATGATATCCACTTGGATAATCTATATAAAACGAGTTTTAATTAAGTGTTTTGAAGGAATTAAAGGGACATAAATCAAACTAAAAAATATCAATCAAAGAGTGATGACTTGAAGACCTTGTTTTTACTACGGTGGCCTACTTACTGAAAAACAAAAGATCACACAACTAAAATTATATTAACTAGTATTATTATAGAGAGACTTATATTCCACATATATTGAAAAACACAAAATCCTTATGACAGTAACTGCTTTTGAGCTATTTTTCAATTATTTATTTATTTATGCTTTTTATCAGGCAATGTGGACATGCTGACAACCACATTCAGATTCTGCAAAAACAACCAGATGGACCTAGAATACGGATCACAGGTCTCTTGGATGAGAAAACATTGGATGGAGTGAATCCATCTGTCTGATAAACAACATCGAGGAGTAGCCCAGATACTCTGCAGGAGGCGGTAGTGGGGGACAGAGAAGTATCTCCACACAAGAAGCATGACTGTTGTGTTTGTATAGATTTGTATATTTTCTACGTGACACATTTAATAAATGAAAAAACTCAAACTGGAAGGTATACAACCTTTGTCTGACATTGTGTTATCTGAATATTCACCCATGCGTTGTCAAAGATTATACAGCAGCTGGATAAAACCAAGATTTCTGTTATTAAGATAAGATAAGATAGTCTTTATTGATCTCACATTGGAGAAATTCACTTGTCACATCAGCTCAATAGTCAGTCAATAGTCAGGAGAAGGTGCCAAAAGTAGGAAAGGGTGCATCAGTTATATACAGTGTATCTTCCTATATACAATGGATCAAAAAGAAAATGAGAAAAAAAATAAGAATAAAAATACAAAAGAAATCGGAGTAGGCAGATGATGTCTTGTGCACTTCCCAGTTATATACACATTATACACATGTATATATATATATATATATATATATATATATATATATATATATATATATATATACATATACATATACACACATATACACATATACGTATATATATATATATATATATATATATATATATATATATATATATATATATAATAAGGTGCCTTGCAAAAGTATTCGCACCAATGAAACCGTTTCACAATTTTTCACACTATAAACTAGTTTTGTAATATTTTACAGCCATTTTTTCTTGTAGACCAACAGAAATTAAAATCGGGGGGAAAAGGTGGGACGCATTTTTATTTCATCACCCTTAATTTAATGTCTTTCTTTAGGATCCAGTGCAACCAACTCTGTGTAGTTATAATTGATGACTCTTTGCGTCATCAACATTTTCAGCTTCTTGACGGAAAAACTTGTGAAAGAATTTTGGTGACAAGATTATAACAAGAAATAGTTTTTAATTATCCCTTTTATAGCCCTGTTTTTTATATTGGTAGCAGGGTAGAGGGAGAGAAAAATGTGTGAGCTTCCTCCATGAATCTGATGTTGTATTGGAAGATGAGAGGCTTCAACCAAACTCCCCGGGCAGTCCATCAGTCCTGTGTTTGTGTAATTCGGCATGATGGACACACGCTATCCTTGTAGTTTGGCTTTAATGGACTGGTGTGACAGCAGCCAATGCAGGAGGGGAACTCACTCTGGTGTCCCTGTGTGCTCTGGGTGAAGCCGCTGAGCCTGTGAGTGCCAGCAGCACACAGAAAGCATACAGGTTCAGACATCGCTTTGCATTTCTATTGTGTTGGCATGAAACAGAGCAGTCCAGCTGCAAAAGTTTCTAGAATTGATCAGAGAAAAACAAAAACAAAGCAAAACAACAACAAAAAAACGTAATAATCTAAAATTAAAAATCACTATCAATACTATTGATAACTAGTAGTTTACAGTTTTGCTCTGTTCTTTTTTCTACAGAAAACCAAATAATCAGGAATTAACCAGCTGAAATAGTATTTCTCCCTAAGCCCACTGGCTCATGCATCAAATCAAACACATCTTCCTTATTATTAATAATGCCATATAAAATAGTTGAATGGGTGGATTCAGTAAATAAACTGTTTTTTTTCTCCATTTTCCTGTTGTGAAGTCTCAAAATGACAGATTGTGTAGTGCTGTGACCAAATGTTGTTTTTTTCCCCCTGATTTCTTCTCTTTCTGCTTCTTTTCACTCATCAGTCATGAGCTGATATACTGACGTTTCTCTTTCAGGATTTTCTGGTAACAAATGTTAATACCTCCGTAGATGCAAAAAGTAGTTTCCAAATATTGATTTTGGGGGGAGGAGGAGAAGCTATCCAAATCAACAAGGTTCCAAGTGAACAAGTATTTGTAGCCTCAACCTCCTAACTGGCATCACCCTTGCTGACAGCAACTACTGTTAAGCAAAATGGACAATGAGTCTGTGGAAGAGTTTTACTCTCCTTCACAGAATTGCGTTAATTCAGCCCCATTAGAAAGTTTTTCGAAGATGAATGGCCTGTTTAAGTTCATGCCACATCATATCAATCGGAGTTAGATCTGGACTTTGACTAGGCCGTTCCAGAACCTTAATTTTGGGATCATATCAAGGACAATGGCCCTCTGGACAGCGTTCATGGACAAAAACAACTCTCACTCACACACACACACACACATAGTCGATACTCCAATGTTAACCCCCCAGCATAAGTGTCTCGTCATTTGTGCTTTTCTCGTGCGAGTTTTTGTTTTTTTGATATCTAAAACTGTATCCTGGAATAAAATAAAGTGTGAAATATGTTTTTTTTTCCTCTCCCTCCCCAAATGTGGCCCCTATCTTTCCACAGAGTTAGAGGCAGCGCCCTATGGAAACCGCGTCAGGCGGGGTCCTTGGCAGCAAGGCCTCAGTCAATCATTCCCTCGAAATGTTTGTGATGGATGGTTGTACTGGAACTGTGATTTCCTTCTGGGATTATTAAAGTATTTCTGATTCTGAATCCTTCAGCGGTGGACATGCCGGTGTGACGTTGATCACTAACTGATGATCCAACATTTTGCTTCAGGGTTTTCTGTTAGGGAGCAGATGGTTATGGATCCGTTAATTATAGAACGTGGTCTAGGTCCTGAATCAGCAACGCAAACCAATAGCTAATTACTACTACCAGCGCGTTTGACTGTCAGTAGGATGCTGTTTTTCTTAAATGCTGTTAGTTTTACGGCAGATGTAATCAGAAAAAGTCCCCCTTGGGTCTCATCAATCCACAGGGTATTTTTACAAAAAGTCCTGGGGATCATGAGGATGTTTGTTGGTAAATGTGAAGCAGGCTTTTATGTTATCTATGGTCGGCCTTGGTTTAGGCCTTAGAAAACTGTCATGGATGCCTTTCTTTGCCCAGTCTTTTTCTTATTGTTAAATCATGATCATTGACCTTAACAGAGGCAGAGGAGGTCTGCGTTGCTTTACATGTTGTTTTGTCACCTCCTAGGGGAGCCAGAAATGTAATGTTTGAGTATTTTTGATAGGTTAGCAACTCCTGGGAAGGCTGCCCACTATTCCACGTCCCAAGAAATGGCTTTGCAACCTTTTCCAGACTGACAGATGTCTTTACGCCTACTTCTTGTCACCAGACAGCTTCTCCTTAGGTGATTAATTGATTCTTGGTCCAGCAGTGATCAGGCCTCGGTATGGCAAATGAATTTCAGTTCACATTTTCCAAAAATGTAAGTTGTTGACTTAAAAATTACTTTTTTTCACATAGCACCAAGTTAGTTTGGAAGGCTTTTAGACAGAATGAGAATCTGAATACTGATTTGTGTATTTTCTGTGTTTGGTTGACTTTATCTGATTACATTTTTTATCTTGTAGCTAAAAAAGTAAGAACAACAGGAATCTGCAAGAGGAGGAAATACTTTTTTTAAAGCACCGTTTAATACCAATAAGGCATCCTAAATGTTCGGAGAAGTCGTCGAACACGTGCAGAAACGCCTTTGTCTTTCTGCAGCAGAGTGTGATAACAGTGTGCTGAAATAATATCGTACCATCACACTTTCATTTGCTCTCACAACACCTATAGGTGTTGCAATAGTTCCTTAGCAACATAGCATTTCAATAAAAAAAAGGCAGAAGGAGAGACAAGGATTTGATCCGACATTTCTTCTAAATACAAAATTGGCACCCACTCCCACTGCTACTGATACACTTTTTATGGAATAATGTTCCATGGTAAAAAAAAATCATGTTAATTTTAAGGAAATAAAAAAAGGTATAGTTTAAATAGTTATGTGGGTTTTAGCTGAAACAAATGAGAAATATTCCTCAAAGTTTAGTGCTTTTGTTCATGCTGCCAGGACCCAAATGTATGATCTAAATGAACTGTGTAAAGTATAAAAACAATGCAAATTTTTGATAATTTCTTATCCTAATTGAAGATTTAATCTGGGCATTTTGGTCAGGCAAAAGCAGAAAGAGCTGAGATAAACGAGGCGCTTCCATTTTGAGTGATCGATGTTCTTCCTTTTCTACGAACATGTCCTTTCAGGAGATCTCCAGAGATTTTAGTCTTTTTAAAATCAATAATAAATAATTATGGAACAAGTAGGAATTTATGTATTTGCATTAACAAGGCTGTGCTGATTTGTTTCATTCTTGTTTGGATTTGAAACAAAAACTTCCAAAATAAATTTACAATAACTTGTCAACACAAGTTATGGTGGTGTAAAAAATATTTACACCACCATAACTTTTTCCACACTTTATAACAAAAAAAAAACAACAAAAAACTATTTCTTGTTATGGGTAAAAGTATTACATAACCTCTGAGGGACAATAATAAATGTTTTCTTCTGTACCTTGTATTTTGCATAATTTATTTTCCCAATAACATCTTCCATGTTATTGCAGAAGAAAATCCTACAGCATGATGCAACCACCAATTTTTTTATTATTTTCATTCACCTTAAAATGACATTAAGGTGGATGTAATGCAATAAAATCAGGAAAAAACCCAAGGATTTATTTTAATTTTTTGCCATGCCCTGTATACAAGTGTTTATATAAAGGATTTTAAGACTAACTTTATTGGTCCAAGCCCAAACACTGGCTGCTGCATAGATATAAAATCGACAAACACAACATTCACATTTATATCAAATTCCTCGCAAACTTTTTTAGACAGTGTTTGAGTACCAACATTGTACGATCAGGATGAAATAAATACAAAAAAATGCTATTGACCGGTAGCAATACATTCTGCAACGAGTTTAGCGTTTTTGTTGGCTTTCTTGATTCATCAGTCCACACTAACATCTGCAAATGCTTGAAAACTTGTATTAAACTTATAGATGGGTTATTACCCCTGACAAGTTGTTGCAGATCCCCTATAAATCTGCTGTGGAGAGTTTGATCTCTTCTGCAACCATCTGTTGGGATAGCAGCATCAGAGCCAGAGACAAAGGAACTCAAGACAATAGAGAAGGCCGTCTCTGTTCAAGGGTCTCCTCGCAAACCTCTGGATTCTTCATAAAAGGAAGAACATTACGGGGAAACTTGAAGATCCTCATCAGACTATTGTACAGCAGCAGCGTCTTCGCAACAGAGGCTTGTTCAACCCTGCTGTAAGACAGACCACTACAGGAGATCCTTCCTGCCCACAGCCATCATCAGCACCTTCAGCTTTGAAGAAACCTGCATAATATGAGTTAAAACATTTAATTTCCCTTTGGGAGTAATACATTCTTTTTAAATTGAAATATGAAGACTCGTGGCAGATGGTCGTTCTCACTGAGCCTGGTTCTGCTGGAGGTTTTCTCCTGTTAAAGGGAAGTTTTCCTCTCCACTGTCACTACATGCATGCTCGGTATGAGGGATTGCTGCTAAATCAACAAACACATTCCAAGCGACTGTCCACTGTCGGTACATGCTCATCCAGGAGGAGAAAGCGCTGCAAATTAACAACTCAGTGGTATCTGCTGGGTTTGCTTCGGCAGATAATATTTGACCCAATCTGTGTGATTTGAAAGAGTGAGTGCTACAAGGCAACGACTCAACGTAATCTTCTTGGTTTTCTTAGAAAACATTTTAACCAACCTGTACGACTGGATTGAATTTCCTGTAAAATACCTTGAGATGACACGTGAATAGGAGCTATATAAATAAATTTAATTCAATTATTTGGGTTTATTCTGAACATACCATAAATATGAACAACATTATTTCAGGTGGATAAACGCTGATAAGACAATATTGACAAAAACTTGTTGGGCTGAAGTTGCATTAACACACATTATGCAATTCTTGCAAAAAAATAATAGAAAGTATCATCCTTAAAGCCTCAAAAAGAATTTGGATCAGCATGTCTCCCAACATATTTCTGGGGAAAAAAAATTTATCCCTTTAAAATTACTTTGATTCCAAACTGTTGTAAAGGATGTTTACATATTTAAAAAAGTCAACCCAATAAAAGGAGAACATATGGGCAAGGAGTGATGGTGAAAATGCATAGCAAGAAACTTTATTTCTTTCGCTGGAAATCCACACAATAACTGAAATTATCTTGTTACAAAAACAAACATTAAACACAAGGAACCTTTGGGGACTAACGACGAGACCAAAGGCTTTTTGTACTAAATCCTAAACATCCCCAAAACAAATACCAGGGATTCCTATAACTCTACAAAGTTCAGTTCACGTTCCAGCCGACAGAGATGGAAAAAAAGAAATGGTTCTAATCTAGAAATCCGTCAAAACTGTCCTCAGAGTCCGAATGGATGCTGCTGTCCGTCTCCACGTAGACCACAGAGCTGCTGTTTGTGGACACCATGCTACTGTCGCTGCTCCTGCTACTGTCGTCATCGTAGATCACCGTCACCTCAGCGCTGGCGGCCGCTGGAGCACACGGAGAAAAGAACAAACGTGAGGTTAGCAGCGCCGTCTCTCAGAAACAAACATCTAGTTTCCTGGGATGTCTTTAGCTTTTGGAACACATTTCCAAAGTACACAAAAAGTAAAACAGTGCTTCACACTACTGCCATCTTGTGGTTGAAATGTTTATTTCCTTCCACCAGAACCTATTCTAATGCCGTATTTTTCACACCATAAACCGCACTGGATTATAAGGTGCATTAAAAATTCTTTCCAAGTGTGTAAAATCACTCCACCCATCCCCCATACACAGCTCTCTCCTGAAATGGAGAGGTATCCATATCTGTCGGGAGGACAGAGTAGTTGGACTTCACTGCCCTGTTTCTAACATGTGGCCAAAATAAACATAACTTTCATATTGAATTACCTTACTTGGTTTATTGTTGCTTGCTTGTCTTGTAGACAGCTCAGGGGTCCGATCAGGTAGTGACCATAATACTCTGAATATCCATTGAGTGGAGCGGCTTCATTGCTAACCAAAGTCATACTTACACATTTTGACAGATTTTTGAGCACATAGTACCACATAAAATCAGTCAATTAGCACAACGGAAATCATATATAAAGGTGCACCACCAATTTTTGAGCAAATCTAAGGATTTTAGGTGCGCCTTATAGTCCAAAATTACGGTAATCTAGCCATTTATAGTTTAGAATGGAG
Organism: Fundulus heteroclitus; assembly: GCF_011125445.2. Classification (NCBI taxonomy): domain Eukaryota; kingdom Metazoa; phylum Chordata; class Actinopteri; order Cyprinodontiformes; family Fundulidae; genus Fundulus; species Fundulus heteroclitus. The sequence continues at coordinate 7,554,108 of NC_046375.1, forward strand.
CAATAAGGGAATTTTCATTATTTTAAATAAAAAGAACTACAAAATAGTTTTGTGAAGAACTAAAGGTATCTTTTTAGATTAACTATGGTATGATGCCACACACACCATGTTTGTGTTGTTCTCCAGTCTCTCGTTTACATAGCCCGGCCGGCGGCGCGTCCATGTGAACAGCGGCCACTCGGGGCTTAGCCCCTCCCTGGCCTAAAATGCCACCGTCGGGCACAAAACGGCAGAGAGCACGCCCAGCGGATTAAAATGTTCTCTTTCTAACAGCATTAACAAGTTATGAGTTACTTCTTCACCAGAAATGTTCCTCCGAAAGGTGATGCTGTTTTGTCATGTTTTTATCCTTTACAAATATGTGCATAAGGGGTGAGAAGGGGAACGGAGGTAGAGAGAGGTGTGGCTTGATACACATCTTGACCCTTACCCTAATAATAATAATAATAATAATAATAATAATAATAATAGCTCCTGTTCCCTGACCCTTCATGGGGTCAACAATGAAAACTCTGTCATGTGGAAGAAAGGCACTTCACTCTGACGTCTTTACGTGAAAAAAACGCACACGGATGATGTGGGTCAAACCCGGGCCTACAGCCTTTCTAGAATTTAACTACAAAGTCTACGCTCTCTTCTCTCCGGACATTTTGGTTGATTTCCCTGAGGTGGGCTGTGCAGATACGTCTTGTCACACAAAGGATTGTGGGATACCTTCAGGCTTCTTAGCGCCGGTAAAGGGTTCCTAGGAAAAAAACTAGCTGCAGGAGAAGGCGTACAAGCTAATTTTCCTGCCTCCTTCCTTACTAACTGCACTATTCGGACAGCTTTGGCTGAAGAGTCCTTGCTCTATAAGGGTGTTCAGATTGAGTCCTTGTTTTGGTCTACAGACAGTGCTCAAGCCCCACCTAGTGGTGAAAAATCGCTTATTTCGCCTTTAAAACTATATTTCTGCAGTTTCTGTAGTCTTTTTTATTCTTGTAAATTATCTGTTGGTGGCTTTTATGCATAAATATACTAAACACACGCATACATTGCACATTTCTTCACCTTGCTCAGTTGCAACCTTTTTTCTGTTCTTCCATTATGCTATTTTAACAACTAATAACTGTAAAGTATTTCTTCATGCTAATTTCCCCTTTCAGCATAGCTTCTTATTCATATTTTTACATACTTTTTTTTATCCTTATGTGTATCTCTATATGCTTCCATTTGCTGTTGGGACACGTGACTTTCCCCACTGAGGGGCAATTAACGCTGTTTCTAAAACAAAGTCTCTTTGGTTGCTTTAAAAACTTGCTGCCGGCTTTACCACCCAGCGTGAGCTTTGTATCCTTCAGTCATCATTTTGGCCTTTATTGGGATATTTGACTCAATCTTATATTTCAGAAGCTTGACTATTTGGCCTCATTGTCAAGAAATGTGTTTTTGAGGAGGCTTAAGTCTGATAACACTACCAACTGTCAAGCAAGGTGGTGGCAGCATCATGATGAGGGTCTGTTTCGCTGTCTGTGAATATTGGTGCTTTCCAAAGTGGGTGGAATAATGAAGATGGAGGACTATCCCCAAATTCATGTCAAATCAACAGCTAGACCATAAAAGTCAAACTCCAAGGGGCTGGTTCTCTGTTTCAACACACTTTGATTAAGTAACATAATTTAGTTGGATTCTGCAGAACCAGGCTGCATGCTTAAGAGTCAATTCAACCATTTAATTTAGATTTGTTGGACCAGGGAAACATTTGAAAGTTGCAGGACACCAGCCTTCGAGGACTGGAGTTTGACAGGGTTGGGCTCGATGGTTGAAACTCGGTGATCCAGTTGAGTTTATTTAGCTTTTTGACATTTATAGTATGGCTACACGTGCCTATTTCCTTCTTTCCTCTATTTCCCTTTATGAGCATCTGCTCATATTAGTCAAAATATAGAATATAATGGCCAACAGTTGCAACAGTTTGCAATATGAAACACACTTATAGTGATATAGTCCCGATTTATTCTGCAGCCTTATGGCCTTTGCAAATTTATATGTACAGAGACTAAAGCAACGTGACCAATGTATTAATGCCATGCATAGCGTTTTTTTCCCCATACAGAAAATAACAAGCGTAACTTTTATCTGCAGGGAAATGTACAGCTTTAAAGGGCCGCCACTTTATGAGCGTCTACGACGACAGATGGCAGTCAGCACGCACCTCTCACCTTTCCTCTCGGTGATGAGGGTCTGCCGCCGCGCCTTCATGTCCAGGCTCAGGTTCTCCACCATGCGGTCGATGCAGTTGTCCAGGGCCAGGCAGCGGGTCTGGGACTGGATGGCCTGCCGGCAGATGGGACACTCGTCTTTCTTGTTGCGCCACTGCTTGATGCAGTAGCAGCAGAAACTGTGGGCGCAGTTCAGGATGACGGTCTGTAAGTAGGGGGGGGGAGTCGGTGGAGGTTTTAAAGATCAAAAACACCCACTTGGACACAGGATATCTTTTTGCCAGCTTCACATTTATACCACCTGGGCTGATTTGAATATCAGCTGTAATCCAGAGCGCCCTCTAGTGGTAGAGACTGTAATCGTGTTTCATAAATCACCCAAAATGCTAAACTGCTGATGAAACCAACCTCGATGAAGAGCTCTGAGCAGATGATGCACTGAAGCTCGTTCTCAAGGACTTCGGTGACTTGAGTCACTACCTCTTCTTTCTGGGCCCTCGCCTTCTCTTTCTCCTCCTGCACAAACAGGAAGACTTTGGATTTAAAGGCGCCAACAATAGAAAAAGGTCAGACTAAACAGAAAAGAACAAAACAAACAAATATACCTTCGTTACTTCTAGTTCTTTGTTTTTAGCTGATATAATTTCCTCAAAGCGATTTCGAGAGAGGGCGAGTTCGTCTATGACCTTCTTTTGCTGTTGAAAATAAATAAGATCAAATTTGACCAGATTCAGGAATTATAAAAAAAAAAATGTAGGTTTTAAAAAGCATTATTCTTAAAAACACAAGATAGACAGTTACGGCAGAAGATGCTGCTGATTTTGTTCATCAGTGATGCTTTTCTAATTACAATGGGTTCGTATAATTATTATTAAGAGGCTTATTTTGAGTTTCTTACCTCGTGTAAGGCCTCTTCAAGCTGCTTTTTCATGAGCTCCTCCTGCTGTTGCGTTTTCTGCTCCTGCTTAAATAAGAGGGACCAATAACACGTCTGAGTTTAGCAATGAATTTATAAATATGGTTTACTTCAGGTTAAATATGCAACATGGCTTGCTTGAAATTGATTATAAAACTTTCCTCTTATGACACCGCGGGTTGTTTTTGTTTTTGAGAATGCAACCAAATAAACAGAATATACATGTTCGTGTAGTTGATAATTTGGCAGATCTTTACTTATCCTACGCATTGTCAGACCCCACAGATAATTTATTGTTCTATATGTCAAGGTCAAAACTGACTGAAAAACAGCGAAGACAAAATGTTAAAGACAAGAAAAATACCCTGAAGAGCGACGTTTGTCCCGCTACTGAAAAGCATTATAGATAAACTTACCTCGCCTTAAAATTAACACAAACCTACAATGAAATGTGTCTTTTTAAAAATCACAAACATCCACGTATTTTATTGCCGTTTTATGTCTAAGAACAGGAAGTAGAACCTATTCGTGACAAGCAAAAAAGCAATGGCTGGAAAAAAAAACATAAAAAGTCTTGTTTAAAGTTTGTCAAGATTGAAAATATGTCACAAGAGACCTAAATGTAAATGTTGGGTCCACGTGGAAAACTTTGAGTGTGGCAGAAAACTAACAATTCAGAAAATTTCAGGCAAGATTTAAAATTAAAATCCTGTTTTGAAAAGTCCGAAGCTGGGAGAGACATACCACAAAAGACGGCCCTGCAGTTAAACGTGTCGATTCAGGGGCGGTAAACAAAAATCCATGTCACACTTCTACGTTTTTTATTATTATTATTATTTTATAACCACATTACAACTATTAACCACTCTGTGTTTGGCTGTTAAATGAAATCCTGTTAAAATACCTTCAATCCTGTGGTTGTGACATCAGAAAATGAGGAAAAAGTCAAGAGGTATCAATACATTTGTAAGACTCTATTTGAAATGCTGCAAAAAATAAATAAAAATAAAGCTAAATTCTAACTTTATTGTCCAAACGTATACCGTGTTGCAGGGAGAAAAAAAAAAACCAAACACACACACCTCCAACTGTTTCTTTGTTTCGCTGAAGGACCTTTCTAGTGTCTCCATGCGGTGCATTTTAGCTCTGAGCGCCTGCAGCTGACCCTGCAGCTCCCGGACCTGCTCCCCCCGCAGAGGGTCCGCCTGTTGGGGCTCTCCTCCCAGAGACTCCACCTGCCTCTGCGTGTCGTTGACCTGCTCCCTCAGCAGCAGGATGTTCTGGCTGTACCTGCGGAGACAGGAAGATGTCCAGTTGGATGTGCGTTTCTCTCCTACGTTTTAATTTGAGCCTCATGAAAAGAAAGAAAAAAAAAAAAGATAGATATTTGTAAAGAAATGACACTGAAACAGAGCTACATTTGTGCAGTCGGTATGCTGCACGGGCAAAACTTTCTCTTTTGGAGAATCTTGAATAATCACTAGCTCGTTTATTTCTGCTTTGCATCACTATTACAATAACCAGTCGCATTTCGAGCGTGCGCGCAAAAGTGTCTGAGATGTAGGACAAGCCTGACGTGCCGTTTTAGATGTTCTGACTTCGCAGCTCTGCTCTGTGCGTTCCTTGACCCGATTCCCCGTCAGGAAGCAACAATGATTCTCCAAAACACAGATGAACAACAAAAAAAATGCCTTTTTCCTTTAAAACACTCAAAAGGAACAAAAGAAAAATGAAAAATTCATCCCAGTCAATCTTTCAGCCATTTAGAAGAGGGAAACTGACCAAACTAGCTTCCCTAAGCACCTACAGTATTTGCTTCTGCTGTTGGTTAACAAACCTAACTAAGACGACCGATTAGAGAACCAATGCCTTCAGCACCATCCATCCTTACAGATGAGGACGGGTCAGGATCCAGAGCTTTGTAGGCTGGTGCCAGCAGAACCACCTCATGTTAAATGCAGGGAAAACAAAGGAGCTGGAGGTGGACTTTCGGAGATGCAGACCCACCTGTCTGACACAGGTGAACATCCAGGGAACTGATGTGGAGATAGTGGACTCTTACAAGTACCTGGGTGTTCACCTGAACCATAAACTGGACTGGAGTCACAACACTGATGTTCTCTGATGCCACTTATCTGGAACAAACTACCAGAAAACTGTAAAAGTGCAGAAAGCCTGAGTTTCTTTAAATCAAGATTAAAAACACATTTGTTTAGGACTGCCTTCCGATTGCTCTAGTTAAATAGTTCTACTGAAACATCATTAGTTCAACTTTTTTAGTCCAACTGTTTTTAATGTTCTATTTTTGTTTCTACATTTTATTCCCACTTGCTTTTATTTTAATCATGTAAAGCACTTTGCATTGTCTCTGTACTGAATTGTACAATACAAATAAATTTGCCTTTGCCTCTTTACAGGAAGGATCTGAACAGACTCTACCTGCTGAGGAGACTGAGGTCTTTAGGAGTCCATGGGGCGCTCCTGAAGACCTTCTTCTACTCTGTGGTGGCATCAGCCATCTTCTATGATGTGGTTTGTTGGACCAGCAGCTTATCTGTAGCTGAGAGGAACCCGCTGGATAAACTCATTAGGAGAGCCAGCCCTGTCCTGGGATGCTCTTTGGACCCAGTTCAGGTGGTGGGAGACAGAAGGACTGTAAGGAAAATCCCATCAGCGATGGACAACGTCTCCCACTCCATGCATCCCAGATGCTCTAAGGAGCGCTTCAGCAGGTCGTTCCTCCCAGCCGCTGTCACTGTTGTTACGGCCAGTGGCCTTTTTGTCTGTTTTGTTTTTCTTTCTAATATGTTTGCAGGTGTAGTTGCATCTTCCTGCCAGCTGGTGCCCCTGTGGAAACTTGCAGACCTCCTGAAGTCTCCTCCTCCTAATTTACCTTCAGCCACTTCCTTCTACCATCATCCTGGTTCTGGATTGGACACTCGCCTAATTGCCTCACCAATCTTAGGAGAGCCCTCCTTATTTAAACTCAGCTCTCCCATGCAATCAGGGCAGCTGTGTTCTAGAGCAGCTTGCCACACTGCCGGTTGTGTTTTGTTTGTTGTGATGTGTTTTTGTTTTACTGTAACACTCGTTTAACCTGACTACTGGAGGCTGTGTCACTCGTTAGGCAATTAGCCGTTGCACTCTGGTTAAGCCTTTCAGTTGCTGGTTGTGTCACTAGTTGGATGTTCTTTCTTGTGCTTTATTTTAGTGTTGATGCTGTCAACACATTATTTCTTGTGGCCTTAAGTCATCTTTGGGTTTCTTTTGTTATTAGATCACGTCCTGTCTTTTTTGGTAGTGTACTTATTGTTTCCATTATTTTTGTTTCTATAGCCAATTTATCAATAAATTGTTATATTTTTCTCATACTCTTTTGTGTTGGCTTTTTATGTTACCTCCCCTGTACCCCTAGACCTTTGGGGTCGTAACACTGTATAATCTCTGCCGCTCTCATCACGCTAATCGTTGAGCAGGTTCTGATCAGACCATTAATTGTTTACGCTGTAGGATTATCGTGTGTTATGTTAATAGGCTGGAGTTTTCTCCCACTGTCAAATATTTTCCAATGTGCGATATTTACTCTGGTATTTACTTTTATCTTCTCTTGGTGTTTTTTTTTTTTATAGAGCTAACTGATTAGACTGATTTGTTCTCTCTTTTCTTCTTCTCTTCTTTTTTCCTCATTGCTAACAATTGTGTGTAAATGTCTGTGTGTTTGCTGCTCTCACACCTGAATTTCCCCATTGCGGGACAATAAAGGAATTCTTATCTTATCTTACATTTGCAGGTTGTCAAGGTCCCAGGCAGAACCGGAGCCATCGGACGGCTGCTCCCCTTCGTGCACCTGGCCGCTGGACGCGGTCCCCTCCGGCTGCGAGAGACAGAGCCGCTGCTTCGGCTTCGGAGGAGACAGGGGACAGGGCTTTGCGAAGGACATGTCTCCAGAGGAGCAGCGGTAGAGTTTAGGCTTTGAGGTAGAGGGCTCGACCTCTTCGACGCCCAGCTTCCGCTTGAAGTTTTTGTGTGCGGGCGTGTGCGCCGCTCTGGGGTCCTCCCCGTGTCCCCTTACCACGTAGGGGCTAATGTCTTTGAGCGGCCGCCGGATGAGGACGTAGTCGAACTCCACTTTGGTTCCTAACAGAGGAACCCCGAGCTGGATAGAGTCTCCGAGTCTGAGCAGGTGGGGCTTCTCCGCAGGTATCCGCTCTCCGTTCACCCACACGCCGTTGAGGCTCTGGGAAGCAAAGCAGCACAACGTTTACAAGCCGTGGTCTGTCTGCGAGGTCCAGAGCAAGGCAGTCGTAGCGCAGCGTGAACCAGACTTCAATGCGTCTTACCGGGACTCAACCCAGAAATGACGTGTTCAATTCAATTCAATTTTATTTATGTAGCGCCAATTCATGAAACGTGTCATCTCAGGGCACTTTCCAAACTCAAATTTAATCAGATTATACAGATTGGTCAAAAGAATTTCCTATCTAAGGAAGGTGTTGCCTCCAAGCCAACTCGCAAGAAGCAGAGAGCAACAGTTTGATCACATTTCATTTTGAAACCTTCGAACGCTGACTTAATAAGACATCATTTTAACTCTTGTTTTTTTTACAAGATGTCATGTGTGGTGGAAAACGAATGCTGTATATCATCTTCATGGTAAGAGAAGGCGATGACCCTAAACATACAGAACACGTTTAGTACTGGTTTAGATTTGAGCAATATTATCTGTTAGAACTGCCCAGTGGAAGTCATAATATTGCACAATGCATCTAAAAATTCCTGTTAAAATGTTGTTTTTTAATAAAAAAAACAAAGCTATGATAAATCATGATTTTTACTTGTTTTTATCTGACATATTATGGTTTGACTTAGGGCTGGACGATATAGAAAACAAGCACATCGATAAAACAGAAATCATATTGATCGATATCAATAATTATCAACAAATTCAAAACATATTTTTTAAGTGCATCCCTAGCCATTTTACACTGTTGCTTAGCGACCTATTTTTAGATACAGAAGACACAAACACTGAATTAAAACTCAGACCTTTATTCAACCAACATTTGACTCAAAGTGCAAGTTTTTAAAGAAAGAAAAAAGAACTCCTGCGCTCTGAACTCTTTGAAGGGGGCGGAGCTTGTTGACGGAGGTTCCTGGGTCTGCGTTGTGATTGGTTGGGAGTATGTAACGACAGTAATATTAACCTACATGGCTAAAATGCTAAAGGAAGGAAAACAGTTATACCTATTATTACTTTTATTATTATCATTATTCCTGTTATTACTATTGAACTTTTTATTGACACTTTTTTCTATCATTGGTACACGTCTATCGTGTTATATATATATATATATATATATATATATATATATATATATATATATATTGTTTATTATTGTTTAGACTTAGAGACTTAGACAACTTTATTTGTCATTCTGTATGTACAGAGTGCATACAGAACAAGATTTCGTTGCATACAGCTTGTAAATTACAGTATAAAGTGCAGCAGTGATTAAAAAATAAACAACTGAAATGTAAATGTAAACAATGCAGGTGAAAGAAACAGTGTGCAGGAGAATTTTGTTACTGAATTATTGCCCAGTCCTAACAAAAAGTTCAACGGAATAACAGTTTTTCTTCCTTTTGCATGCTAGCCTATAATATTAGTTAATATTACAGTCAGTATTCCCTCCCAGCCAATCACAAACGCAGACACAGGAACCAGGAACCAAGCTCCGCCCCCTTCAAAGAGTTCAGAAGGCACACGTTTTTTTTCTTCTTTTTTTTTAAATACTTGCAGTTTTGGTAAAAAGTTGGTTGAATAACTGGTCCAGTTTTAATTCAGTGTTTGTGTGTCCTACATCTAAAAACAGCATAAAACGGCCAGGGCTGCACTCAAAATATATGTTTTGAATTTGTTGCTTATTATCGATATCTATTTTATTTATATGCTTGTTTTCTGTATCGTCCAGCCCTGCTTTTTATTGACCCCTTTTCTATCATCGATATACGTCTATCGATCAATATATATTGATATTGAATTATCGTCCAGCCCTACTGTAAAAAGTATTTGAGCAGGTAAATAAGATTATCTGCCAGCGGAATACGGCTACGTTCACACAGCAGGGAAATGCGACCCAAATGCGACAGTTCGAGGAGAAACCATAGCGACAACCACTGATTTACGGAGATTACAGCTCGGACAGAAATCCGCTCACCTTCTTGTCTATCACCGTCCACTGGCCGTCCTCCCTTTGCCTGAAGGAGCAGTGCAGTCTGGAGATCATGAGAGGGCAGGTGGAGGACAGCAGCTGGTGGGTTACCTCCACGCCGCGTCCCACGGTGATCTGGACAGTCAAAAATAAACATGAAACTTAGCCTCCCCCCTTCTGCGGCGCTCTGGTTTGAAACAAAATACGCTGGATTAACGAGCCGAGCGAGGAGTGAATTAACAAAACACACACACACAAAACAAAAACAAAATAAAAACAGAAGCTACGAGTGTCTTTTAAACAGGTGATTCAACTTTAAAGCCGCGCAGTGCTTAAGTTTCGCCTGTTAGCTAACGTTAGCCAACTGCACACCTCTGCGTCCTCGAACAAACGGAGCCAGCCCGAGTTTTTCCCGACTCTCATCAGACACGGAACCTCCGCATCCGGACAGTCGTCCTCCTCGGCCGCACAGCAGTCCGTCGTCACACTGTCCATGTCGCCGCTTTCCGGCGCCAGAGGCCGCGTCGACCTGAAGCACCGCACCAGAGTTCCGTTTCTGGCTCACATCGCTACTACTGCTGCTGCTGCTTCTGCTGCTACTACTGGCTGTCTGCCGCTGAGCTGCTGTAGCGATGCAATGCGACCGGAAACCGGAAATGACTGGCGACCTTTAAAAATTAAAGCCTATTTCTTCCTCTATTATTATTATTATTATTATTATTATTATTATTATTATTATTATTATTATTATTATTATTATTATTATTATTATTATTATTATTATTTAAATGGCGGTTGGCAAACAATATTAGTTCGATTTACCACCGTCAAATTGTTAGCAGTGTGGACCACATGATGAAAAAAAAATACTACATCCTAATATACAAAAAAAAAAAAAAAGATATTCTGATAGCTCTTACTACTTCCTGAATGTTTCTGCAATACATCAACAACGTCTAATTTCATTTTCATGTTACTAAGATGTCGAATTAATAGATTTCTCTCAATGTAATATTTCATGCAAAGCAAAAAAAATACATGTTCTAATGTCTTATATTCTGCACAATCACATTTCCCTGTCTGATGTCTCCCTATTATGAATAATGGTCTACTCAGTTTAAGTTGTGATATAATTGTCTCTTTCTCTCCTGTTTCTTTCTGTTCTTTTTATTTCTCCAATTTTCCTTTGGACCTTATGAAACCACCATTCTTTCTGTTATTCCTCCCATAACTTTAACCACCTCTCTTTCATTTTTTTGTTTTATTATAACCTTAATTTCTGTCATACTAAACTTAATATGTATGTCAACCAATATCCGTTTGGCACTCTCCTTCGCCATCCGATCCTGATGTGTTGGAACTCATAAATTTACTGTAAGCCCCATCATTTTGAGTCTATAAAAAGTATGTTGTATATACTTATATCTTGTCTACTATCTGACTGGTTGTTTTGCAAAGTGACCAATGAAGAATCTGAACAATGGTCTTACCTTTTTTACCCACTGAACAACTAACAGTATTACAAGCATTTCACCCATATAAACTGCACTTTCTTTGTACTTTAATGTTAAACTGTGGTACAATAAACGCTATTCCTATCCTGTTAGGTGTACTTTTTGATGCATCTGTATACATAATTATAATACTGACTGATATATTCTTGTATTATATGCTCATTCAGAATATAAATGTATCCTTTCTAGCACTGTAAATTCAACTGCAGCATCAGGAAGCATCCAAGGAGGTACTGTGGGTAATGGAACTGTCTGACATATTTCTAATGTATCTATGTGAATTTCTTCAACTGTGGAATTTATTAGCCATCCAGAGCTCTTTATGCTTTCCTTTCTTTCTCCCAACAATATTTAGGATCTTCTAATGTTGGATGACCAACCTTGTAATTTGGACCAATAATTCAATATTATTTGATAATATTGAATTATTATTGATAAGAGGGATTTCTCACCTGTAATGATTTCTCACCTGTAATGTTGTTGCTGGAGATATTTCAAAAGCGCCTGTACATATTGTTAAAGCCTGAAATTGGATATTCTTCAACTTGTGAGGGTTTGTATCTGCGTCTGAATTATACACTATGGTCCCATAATCCAAGACTGACCTCATCAATCTAGTAAAAATAACTTTTAAATAATTTCTATCAGCTCCTTAGTCCCTTCCACCTCATTACGTTTAACCCTTTTTTTACATTTGTCTTTTAATATGCCCACTCCATGCCATTCTTACATCAAACCACAATCCAAGAAGTTTAAATTGTTTAATGTTTTCCAATTCCTGACCATATAATTTTCTCTTGATTACCTCATTACCTCTATTCCTTGTAAAAAACATTGTTTTTGTTTTATCTACAGAAAATTTTAAATACATTTTTTGAATTAATTTATTGTAAAAGAAATACCACTGATTTATTGCTTCATTTATTATAAATCCATTTATGTCTAGTCAATAAATCAGATATTGTTATGTATCTATTAAAACAAGACCATAAATAGTTCAAAGTCTTGTTATTTAGTTGTTTTGTTGTTTTGATCATTTGAAATTACAATATTACTGTTGCTTCTTTTGCGTGGGCTATTTGTTTCATTCTGCTTTTAATTATTTTTATTCATTAGAATTGCAGATGTTTTTATTTTTTTCATTAATTCACTTTGGTGAGTTTCTTCCTTTTGTGCTATATAAATAAAGTTGGTTTGGCCATTATTTGTTGAATTTGTTTATGTGTCTGAATAAATCAAAGAATAAAGTGGGTTTATCAACTGAAATTCCTCATTTGTCTATTGTTTTATGTTTATTTAAGGTGTTTAAGCTATTCTTCAAAGAAGAATATAGGCAACATTTTCAGTATCTTTATGTGTAGAGATTGTAGAGATATTATTCAACTTTTTTTTACAGTGTCAGGAGGTCACAAAGGAACTCTAAAGAACTGCAAGCCTGACTTCTCTTGGTTAAGGTCCTTTTCTGGGTCCTTATTAAAAAAGAGACTGAGCACAAATGGTATCCATAATAAAGTGAAAACTCCTGCAGACCAAAAAGACCCCAAAGGCCATGTAACCCAAGGCTTTTGGGAAAATATTCTGTGTCTCATTATGTCTGGTAAGATAACATTTAAGGAAAAGAATACACCAACGGTCAAACGTGGAGGTGGTTGTGTGATGACCTGCTTTACTGCTTCACAACCTAGATTCGCCACGATTGATGTAGCCATAAATTCTGTTCTCTTCCAGAGAATCCTGGTGGACAAAGTTGGGAAACTCAGTCACACTTAGGTAAACGCAATGATCTAAAAGACACCTGCAAGAAAAATAAAACAAAGAAAATGAAGGTTATGGAGTGGCCTAGTCAAAGTCCAGATTCATAGAGCTTCTGCAGCATGATCTTTTTACAGGCTGTGCATGCTTAAAAACACCCAACAACAATTGTGAAAAGAAAAGTGGGCCAAGATCCCTCCCCTGCTTTAATATGAAAGACTTGCCAAATAGGTTGATGGTAGGATTTTGTGCAAGCACGTTTAGGAGGCATGGAGTTTTTATTTTTTATTTTAGCTAGAGATGAGATGAGAAATAAATTATAATCAAAGATAATCTGTACACGCTACAGTAAAAATAACGCACATTTTATTCAAACGCTTTTTAAAAAAAATTAAAATAAATAAAGTATCACAGCAGTAAACATGACAGGAACTCCCAACCATATTCTTCCTCTACGCAGCGATGTTCTATCTATTACGTAACCGACACTTCACTCGGGCGACCCCGCATCCCGAATCAGGCGCACCCCGAGCTCCAGGCGGGACTTCCTCTCTCCTGCGGATGCGACATCAGGGCCGGGGAGCAGGCAGAAAGGGCTTGGTCGGGGTGTCACCGGGTCCCGAGCCGCGCGTCTCCGTCCGGACGGCAGATCTCTCCCCCCCCCCACCCCCCGCCCTCCGCCGCCGAACTGGACGCGATAGCCGCCCCGCGCAGAGGAGCCTCCTCCCCGGCTATGCTGCCCTGAGAGCGCCGCGACCATCCGCCCCGCCAAAATGTCTGATGTCAACAGGACTGTTCAGAAATGGCACGCCAGTTTTAGGAAAGGCACAGACTTTGACTCGTGGGGTCAGCTGGTGGAGGCGATAGATGAGTACCAAATGTAAGTTGAGCATGTGTGTGTTCTGTCTGTCCAGAAAGCAGCGCTGCTTTATTTTATTTTATTTATTTTTAAATTGATTTTTTTTAAATGTTTAAAGCCGTGCGTCCTGAAACCTGCAGAGCAGACAGCGGCTTCAGAAGAAGTTAGGCTGGGAGCTGTCAGTGCGCTCTCACAGCAGTAAATAATAAAGCTTTCCCACCCATGACGTGATGTGGCATTTGTTGCACAGGGAGTGGGGTGTGTGTGTGTGTGTGTGTTGCATCCCTTCTTCATCCACAGCAGCAGCTCCAGCTGTTTGATGGAGACTCCTGGTCATGGAAAACCGTACTGAGCTGCGTGTTGTGCAGGGCAGTGAGAAAAGAGCCAATATTCCTTAGAGTATTGAGAAATAGGCAGCCACACCCTCTCATTGTTATGGGTGGGTTTCATATGTGTTCATGGGGGGAAAGCTTTGTCCTTCTCAGAAGAAAAACAAAAATCCTTCTCACTGCAAGTTATTTCAGGCTGTAATCCTTGTCAAAATGTTAATTTGCAGCCATTATTTTTTGATAATAAAAAAAAGAAATACACCAAGATCACCTGATAATGTAATTTCCCGACCACAAGGGGGCGCCAGGGTCAGTCTTGAGAGCAGTCACCTTCCAGGTCTGGAAAGGTTTTCAGATTTTATGCGATTTTCATAAAATATTAAAATCCACATTTCCAGAAACAGTAATATTTTTGAGTTGATTTACATTATATTGACACAATTCTCCATTGATTTGCCATCAGCATCTTTTGGAAGCTTTCATGCTCATGAAAAGGGTTTCTGCACATTTTTTTCATCATATAATTTCATGCATTTTCAAATGTTTAGATCCGCCCCAATTGATTCTAATGAGAAATCTAAACTTTTAACATTCCTTAATAGGAGCTGGTCACATTTCCCATAGTTTTGATTTTTAATAAAATAAAGTGCTGAATTAAAGTGTTGTAGGACCTCTGTTTTAGTGACAGCTTGGCTATGTTATATTAGCTCTATTTCAAAATGGATGACTGTTAGATTTCACAAATCAGAAGAGGATGTCCTAGGCTAAATGGAGATTCTCTGTGGATATTGTTAACTTTCCTGTTTGAAAAATTTTCTAAAACTAGCAGAAGTTCTTCACTTAGTATTTTAGATGGAGTTTAGGAACAACAGCTCCGGTCGAGTTCAGCCTTAATTTGAAGTTTCCCAGAGACCAAAAATGGAGCACAAAGCCTGTTTTTTTGTTTTGTTTTTTTTTTTGGTCTAGTAGGAATCCAGTTAGTGAGTAAAAATCAGTGTGTGATCTGACAAATCATAAAACTCAACTGATTTAACATAGATCAGTGGGAAACAACCACACTGATTAAGTATTAACAGACTTTAGCCCTTTGAAAAATGGAAGAGGCAAAAAGTTCAGAAGAATAAATATTCCTTATGTGGTTTTCGTTTTTCCATACTGCTCTAGATCTGTAATATTGTTAAAAACTATTTTTTTTCTCGACTGCTTAGGGAAACAAGAGTTATAAAATTGACAATTTAATCTTTTTTTTTTGGGGGGGGGGTCTTCAGAACTGGACCTGTTTAAGCTGGGCCTGATGCTTGCAAACGAAGCGTTACAATTATCTTGCGTCTTTATTAAAATAAGAAATCCCTCGATATAGACATATATTGTTGGCTAAGAAGGGATCATCACAAGCTAAAAGTTTGACATTAACACAAAAAGACATACAGATAAAATAAAATGAGTCAGAATCAACATGACAAAGATACAAGGTCCAGTTCAATAATAGCAGGCATACCTTTTAATCACTGAAGTCTTTAAAGTGTTTGATGAACTCATCTAACCGTGTTCATGTGGATTCACCCAGTCTCGCCAGACAACTACAAAAGGAGGTCCAGTCTACAAACTCTTCAGACTTCACAGAGGAGCAGAAGGTAATCCCTTTGGTTTTGCTGCCTCTCCAGACCAAACTCAGTTGCTGCCTTCTAACTAACAACTGTTTGTGTGTGTGTGTGTGTGTTTTTTTTTTTATTATTATTTACAGAAAAACTTAGGAAAGATTGCAACATGCCTAGAGATGAGAAGTGCCAGTTTGCAGGTTTGTGTTTTCATTTTTAAAATGGTGATTTAAAAAAAAAAAATAATTTTAATGTCACATCAGGTTGATACAAAATATTAGTATAACGCAAAAATTGGATAAATACATATATGTTTTTTTGAGTTTTCAAGTGCTTAATGTGTTCTTAATGTGTACATTTTGTTATAATCTTGAAAAACACAAGCATAAACTGATGATTTGCTGTATCATCAATCAGCATTGAAAATAGTGAGATTACGGAATAATACGTGTTAGGGAAGATTTCTAACATGAAAATATTAAAAGACAGAGTATCCAACCTAGAGGAACGCCAACAGGGTTATTACTTGGTCTGTAAAAAAAAAAAAAACTTTTACAGAGGATTACTCATTAGTTTAGTACAGTACTGTGGTTGAATGTATTGAATGCTGCACTGAGATCAAGAAGCACAAACACAGAATAACTCCACACCTACGTGGTCGTCCTGAGATTGCATTTATTGGTTAATTTAAAAACTACTAATATGAGTTGCAACTCAATAATTGTTGCCTCAACTCCCTAAATCCCTAGATCAGAAATATTAAATTTAAAATGTATTTAAGATACTTAATAAAGATGTAATAATACATACAAACAAACTTAGCTGGTCATTCACATGGCAAAGAAATAATGGGGAAAAAATTAGCAGCATTAGACACATGTAAGGAGGTGAGTGAGAGTAAATTTCACTCAGCATAGATCCACCTATCTCTACATCTTTGAGTCAAAGTCAAATTTCACTTCAAAAACCCCCAATGTGTTTTTTTTTTTCTATTTTTGCAGAAATATATCCATCCTCCTATCAATATAATATCCTAGTTTTATCAAAAATAAGAACATCCAGGGTCACTTCATCATGATAGTTTTCCATGCCAGCATTAGAAGAGTTTGTTTAACCTCTTGCTGCTGTATCAACGAGTCTGGAACACCTCCAAGCAAACATATTAGTGGATCTACTGGCACAAGTTTGCTACTTATTGCCATGCTGATGGTAACACACACCGCCCTCGAGAAAAAACACAAATTTTAATCTATTTTTAAGTAATCAGTTTTATACGGTTCAATCACAAATAAATGCTATTTATTTACAAAGTGAAAGTGTTTTTCCGCCTCTTATCTCTGTAGCAACAGTAAGTTTCCTCCCATTTTTTTTATCAGTTTCTCAGGAGTCTACAATGTGTACATATGTGGGTCTCTCTTCTTTCTTTCTTCTTAAATACAGAGGGTATATAACTTTAAAATGCTCAGTGGGATATGATAATAAAATGTATCATTTCCAGAAATTAAGATTCTTTATTTCTTATTTTTCCCTTTTTTTGTCATAAACAAGTAACTAGAAGTATAGCAAAGTCACATTGCATCATGCTAAAGTAGGAGGGATCAGATTCTGGACCCAGTTTGGTCCAAACACAGACCGGCTTTGTAAATAGTTTGATTGCCTACCTTGCAAAAGTTTTCGTACTCTTTATTTTTTCACGTTGGAAACAACACACTTTAATGTGTTGTA
This sequence comes from Fundulus heteroclitus, assembly GCF_011125445.2. NCBI lineage: Eukaryota > Metazoa > Chordata > Actinopteri > Cyprinodontiformes > Fundulidae > Fundulus > Fundulus heteroclitus. Next base: position 7,571,214 of record NC_046375.1, read on the forward strand.
ATGGGATTCTATCAATCAACACAAAATAACGCATAACTAACTGAAAATGTTGCCTGTTTATCTGCAAAATAGCTCAAAGCTCAGTCAGATGGGATGTCGAGCGTCCGTGAACGACGTTTGTCAAATCTTGCCAGAAACTCTGAATTAGATTTAGGTCAGGACTTTGACTAGGCCACTCAGCTAAATCCATTTTCTCAACTCTAACCAGCGTGTTTGTCACTGCTATATATTAATAAATATACATTTATTGACGCATTTCATTATTATTACAAAAGAGGAACACAAGGTTGAACTGGTGCTTATATGCATGCTAAACACATGCAAAGACCACAGAGTGGAACATGGACGCTGCCATCTGAGGCGCCATCTTGAATGATCACGATTGCTGCTGGAAACACTAGAAAACGCTGGTTCAAACCTCATCAAGAGGTGCCCAGAAGTTCTGTGGATGAAGTGGTTGACAGCTCGGGTTTGGGAAGCTTCATGCATTAACTGATATCTTAGATATAGTGTTTAAAATTTAATGTCTGTTTTTCCTCAGTGCACCCAGTCAAAGGAGGAGTTCAAGTTAGAAGACTTGAAGAAGCTGGAGCTCAGTGAGTACATGAAGATGGATGTGCACTAATTTACAAGAGCCGCTGTGAAAATGCAATAATCTCTGTCCTTTTCTCAACAGTAATCCAGAATATACTCACCTATAACAAAGAGTTTCCTTTTGATGTCCAGCCAGTGCCATTAAGGTGAGTTTTCCATCACTCAATGCTTTGTGTATTGGCTGAAATATATGCAATTTATTTTTTTATTTTAGTTAAATATTCTGGCAAAGTCAAAGTTCTTTAAACAAAATGAAACCTTTGCTTTGCTGATCACAGCCAAAAGTAAAGTCAGTGTAATTACAGTGTAATCCAGATATTTAAACATCATTGCAAACATTACATGAGATTATAGATGTGCAGATTTAGCCCAGTAGCTGTGATTGTTTCTTATAGCTGGTCATATTATTGAGATCAGGGAATCCTTTGTGGTTTGTGTGCATCTAAAAAAAAAAAACAAAAACAGAACTTTTACACCTCCATGGCATTTCTGAAACATAAATTTATATAATTGTATCCTTCCGGGTCACAAAAAACAAACAAAACAATTAATTAAAACCAGTTGTAGCCAAGCTTATCCGGTAAAATCTGTGATAAAGCAAGTGAAGACTTGTTTCTGCAGGTACGCTGGGTTGCTGTGAAGTTTTTTTTTCTTTTCCAATTAAAAAAAAAAAAAAAAAAAAAAAAAAATATATATATATATATATATATATATATATATATATATATATATATATATATATATATATATATATATATATATATATATATATTTTTTTTTTTTTTTTCCCTCACTTTCTGTCAGGAAAATCCTTGCTCCGGGCGAGGAGGAGAACCTGGAGCTGGAGGTGGAGGACGATGCTGCTGCGGGAGCGGGTTCCACGGAGGCGTTCCCGCCGAGAGCTCCCGGTATGGCTCCTCACAAAGAAACTGTTTTCATGTTGCTTCGGTTTCACGTGTAACTTGGTCCCTCGTCTTGTCTTTTTACGCCCGTTTGGCCGTTGCATGTTTTCGTTGCATCTGTGCGCGGCTTAATCCGCGCCTGGATCATTCGCAGCTTCCACAGGTCTGGCTTTAACCTCTCACAGCGTCTGAATTCAGCTCCGTGGAATATCTTCATCAAAGCTTTTCACTGCAAAAAACGGATCTAAAAATAAGTAAATTGTTCTTAAAGTTAGTGTATTTGTCCTTGATTTGAGCAGGTAAATAAGACTATCTGCCAATGGAATGAGTATTTTGACCCCTAAAATAAGATAATTAGACATCCTGCACTTGAAATAAGATGATGGAGATGAGTTGTTCCTATTTTAAGTGTACAAATCTTATTCCATTGGCAAATCATCTTATTTATCTGCTCAAATCAAGGACAAATACACTAATTTTAAGAACATTTTACTAATTTTTAGGTCTGTTTTTGCAGTGTGTTCTAAATACTAACAACTGCTTTTTATCCTCTCGTCAAGTTAGGATTGTCTCTAAATCAGCTCTTTCCTAACAGGAAATCCTCTTTTGAGCTAGACACTAGTTCAGTTTACATCCACACAATGAATTCAACTGGAACTCGATTGTAACGTTTCACATTATCTTGGTTTTCCCACTTTAATGAAGTGTTGTTGCTTAAAAAAATCGGCATCTTGCGTGACAGGGTCCTCACAAACTCCAGAAAATTACAGAAAGAGAAAACGTGGATTAATGAGAAACATAGTTGTATTCTCTAAATGACCCATCTATCATCTAGTCATGAATCCATCCATCCATCCATCCATCCATCCATCCATCCATCCATCCATCCATTCATCCATCCATCCATCCATCCATCCAATTTTTCTATTTTCTTGCCCCTCCGTCCATCCTTATCAATTCACCAGTAGGTGTGATGGATAGTGCTGCTGTGCAAACAGGCTTTATGGAATAGTTGGCCAAAAATCATCTTTATAAATGTCCAATTAGTATTAACAGAATTTGCATAATTGTGAACCCTTGAACATATCAAACAAGCTTTTAGAAACACAGCCAGAGGCTCTTTTTGTAATAATTAATTTTTGGACCCTCTGATGTCCCTCACCTTTGTCTTTTTAAAGGCACCCTGTTGCCACGGTTGCCTTCAGAACCTGGGATGACGCTACTCACGCTAAGAATAGAGAAAATCGGGTTGAAGGACGCCGGCCAGTGCATCGATCCTTACATGAGCATCAGTGTCAAAGGTAAACGGCACGTCACGCGGGAGGTGTTCAGCCGCCACCTTCCCTCCATCCTGCAACCCCCCCCCCCCCTCTTCTCCCTCAGCCTCTGACACACAAGGAAGCCTCTGAAGGCCTCCTCCAGTCCTGAAAACATCCCCTGGTCTCTGTGTGCTCTGCCTTCAGATGTGAACGGAGTCGATCTGAACCCCATGCAGGACACTCCCGTGGCCACCAGGAAGGAAGACACGTACATTCACTTCAACGTGGACGTAGAAATTCAGAAGCATGTAGAGAAATTACCAAAAGGTAACGACTGTCGCTGTGTCCGTTCGTCACCAACAAACAAACGGCTGATTCACCAGCGGTTCCTTTCTTTATTTTTTTGCGGGTGCTTCTCTTGGCTGCTTGGGCAATGCTGACGTAGAAATTCAGAGGTGTGACGGTGGGACTGGCTACCTTGCAGTGTCTTTGGCAGAATTGCAAAAGAGCATATTCTTATTTAAGGGTGGTTGAGACCCAGATACAGAGTATAAAACAAATCTTTGAGAAAATTACGTTTTATTAAAATAAACTATAACTGATGGAGGTTTTTTTTCTTAAATCTACATTCATAAAAAGGTCGAACTAACAAGAGAAATGAAGGGAAGTCCCAATGTCCCTTTAGGCCAACCCGCACTAGATTCTTTTTTATTGTCTTAAAGGATAAAGGAATAAAAACAGAAAAGTTATTCCAGGGCTAAAAGCGCACTCACACTGAATGCGAACAAGGCTGAAGGCTGACGGTCGATTGTAGTAGACTACCTTCCATTTTGAATATCTCTGCACGATAATGAACCGGTCCCTGATTGGTTAACGTGACGTGAATTGAGAGAAAAAGTTCAGATTGTTGAACTCGAGCTAAGTTTTGCTTCGCTCTTGTCTCGCTGTTCGCAGTTTCGCTCCAGTTGCGTTGCTTGGAATGGGCCGTTTGCATCGCCGAGCGTTTACTCGAGCCTCTGCATAGGGGTGACATGTAAATCACTCGCTCGCTCAACCTTGTTCGCGTTCGGTGTGAACGCACCTTAACATATTTGCACGATGGCAGGTTTGTGGAACATTTTTAATACTTTGAGTATTACACCAATTAAAGGACGGATACATCTTCCTAGAGTATATAATCAAATCCTTTCGGCTCCCATATATAAAATAACCAATATTTTCAAAGGGCCGTGATGTGATTCCCTGTTTTTGCAGGGATACGTGTCGATTTATGACTGGCAAACTTTCTCAGGCAGTATTTAAAAAGATAAAATAAAAAATCCTTTTTTATAAAAGAATTTTTTGCAGCAATGGAGTTCACTGCAAAAACGGAACTAAAAATAAGTCAAATTTACTTGAAATAAGTGTATTTGTCCTTGATTTCAGCACATAAATAAGACGGTCTGCCAATGGAATGAGTATTTTGATCCCTAAAATAAGATAATTGGATATAATGCACTCTAAATAAGACGATGGAGACGAGTTGTTCTTATTTTAAGTGTAAAAATCTCATTCCATTGGCAGATCATTTTATTTACCTGCTCAAATCAAGGACAAATGCCCTAATTTCAAGATTTGACTCATTTTTAGTTCCGTTTTTGCAGTGTTCCAGGTTTGTAAAATGAATGCAGATTAAACAAATCTGATGCAATTTATGTACAAACAATATATTAATATTTTTATTGAGTGAGGATTTGTTAATGGATGAAAATATACAGACTTTAGTAAGTTTGCATTGTCTGTTACTGTATGCTTGTGTTCACATGAAGGTACGGTGCCCTACAGAACTGTTTTTTCACCTTATTTATTTAAAATGGGTTTTACTGGGATTTTATGTGATGGCCAAAAAACAGTAATGGACAACTTTTGCTAAAAGAAAAATAATACATTGTCTGGAAATCAATAAGCAAGGCGGGTGTAGCATCATGGTGTGGAGAGGCTTAAACAATTTCACTTTCTTCTTCTTCTGTTTTTTTGTAAAACAAGGTATATGCCGCATGTTTTAAAGACCTTCACTTTGAGCCTCTTCTGTTCGGCCATTTTATTGATGTAAAGTTCAAACTTCCTCCAGGAGCAGCTATCTTCTTTGAATTCAAGCACTACAAGCCCAAAAAGAGGTTCACCAGCACAAAATGCTTCGCCTTCATGGAAATGGACGAGATCAAACCCGGACCCATCGTCATCGAGCTGTGAGTTTTATTCATCCGTAACTTATTTTCCAGAGAGTGACCATGAGGTAAAAAAAAATCACATATATAATATAAATGTTGCTCCTTGGATTTCAGGTACAAGAAGCCCACAGACTTTAAGAGGAAGAAGCTGCAGCTGCTCACAAAGAAGCCACTTTATCTCCATCTTCATCAGACGCTCCACAAAGACAGCTAAGCCTCCTCTTTGAGCTCACTGCATATCCAGGGAAATGTGATGTTCCTCCTCATCGTCGCATTCAGCAATACCAAGTCAAGGCTGCGGTGTGAAAAAGGCAAAAAGGGAACCGATCTCCTCGCACAGATTTGATGAATTTAAGTGCATTTTTGTCTCCTTCTGTTACAGGGAACCTCATCTTTAAACCGGCGGCAGCTTGTTAAAGCCGCTTAGGATGTTCAGTCTTCCACAGGTAGCGCTCTGAGATATATATATATATATATATATATATATATATATATATATATATATATATATATATATATATATATATATATATATATATATATATATATAACCCTAAACAGGAACACCTCTTGAGTGCCCGCAGGTACTTCACTTTAAGAGTTTGGTTTGTTGTGTTTACGCCACTGAACTCTGGACTTTAAAACGAAGAAAGGAAGGAAAAGAAACCCCCGGCAAAACATTAACTCCTTAATCCAACCAGCGTCTTGGGGAAAACTTTGATCCTCCCCTTGGACCATTTTTGTTTGTTCAACTTTAACGTTCGCTCTCTTAAGGCTGCAGAACACGGCTAAAAAACCCAGAATAATTAAGCTGTGAGTCTTTTAATCATTACTGATGCGACTGAAAACACACACCGGCGTAACGGTTACTAGGTTTACATGTGGGCTTGTGTGCCATCAGGAGGCGGCAGCAACCTGTCGCAGTTCCCTGAGCAACTGGAAAGAAGACGAGGGGAACAAAGCTGCCTGAAGCGTGTAAAGCCGCATAAAACGCCACAATATTCAGTGATTTGTAGCTTGGTAAATGGAGATGACAGCTAAAATAAAAACCGATCATAAGTATAAAATGTTGAATCCACAGTACAATGCTGTGAAAAAGTATTTGCCTTCCGTTTATTTTTTTTTACTGCAAAAAGAGAACTAAAAACAAGTAAAATTTTCTTGAAATGAATGTATTTACCCTTGATTTGAGCAGGTAAATAAGATTATTTGCCAATGGAATGAGTATTTTTACCCCTAAAATAAGATAATTAGTTATACTGCACTTGAAATAAGATGATGGAGATGAATTGTTCCTATTTTAAGTGCTAAAATCTTATTCCATTGGCAAATAGTCTTATTTACCTGCTCAAATCAAGGGCAAATACATTCATTTTAAGAAAATTTTACTTGTTTTTAGTTCTATTTTTGCAGTGTATTTTTCCACACTTAAAGGTTTAAGATCAACACTGCAAAAACGGATCTAAAAATAAGTAAAATGTTCTTAAAGTTAGTGTATTTGTCCTTGATTTGAGCAGGTAAATAAGATTATTTGCCAATGGAATGAGTATTTTGACCCCTAAAATAAGATAATTAGACATCCTGCACTTGAAATAAGATGATGGAGATGAGTTGTTCCTATTTTAAGTGCAGAAATCTTATTCCATTGGCAAATCATCTTATTTACCTGCTCAAATCAAGGACAAATACACTCATTTTAAGAACATTTAACTTATTTTTAGTTCTGTTTTTGCAGTGAAATTAGTTTTAATATCGAAGATAACCAGTAAACACAGCATGCAATGTTTTTAAAAGTATGCTTTTATTTATCAAAGGAACAACAGCTATGGGTTAGGGTTGGCTTGGTCTAGCTTAGAAAACAGCTTTTTGTATTTACTCAGGTTATCTTTGGAGGCGAATACTTTCTCACATCCTTTAACTGGAAGTCATTTGGAAACAGGTTCCACTCGTCGTGTACTCGTACTTCTCGCAACTCCGTTGTGTTTTAATTTACAGACGCCTCTATTTAATTTGTGTGCTTTTTTTTTTTTTTTACAGGGTGAAAAGGAGTTTAAAATAATGAACACAGTAACTTTGCTAATCACAGCGTTTTCTCTAAATCGTAAGAACTTTTTAAAGCATAGGAAAATGCTTTATTTTATTAAGCTTTGCTCTTTTACCTTGGGTCAAAACTGAGTGCTTTTTTTAAAAGTTCCTTTTACTCCATGATCTTTTGCAGACCTGCAGTTATCGCATTGCATTCTGGGTAATGCCATGACCAGACATTTTCAGCACGCTTGTTTAAACGATAGCCACAACAAACCAAATTATTTGTTCAGTGTTGTTTGAAACGGGATAAGTCTACAGACCGCACTGGGTTTATGTTTTTATATTTTAACGTACAATAGTCTTGGCTACATTAATAAATTCTATCATTTGCAAAGGAATGCATGAAAACCATTTATTTAAATGCCCCATGAGGAACTATATGCCCCCACTGATTCAGTTTTTAAAGTTGCAAGGTGGAGTTAGTTGGGTTTGTTTGCATTCTGATAGAAATAAATCTTAATTAATGGAGCATGGTTTGAAAAGATACTGTAAAGCAGAAAAAAAGTGTTCAGATGTTTTCATTTATTTTTTTTAAATTCATCCTTTTATTCATTGTTTTTTGTTCCCCTAAACACGAAGGTTAAATGAAACTGTGATTAGCTGCATCTTTACAGGTGGATGAAGAACAGAGTGGTTCAGATATAATCCATTACTTTGTAATGCTATTTAACTTCACCTTCAGTCACATGTAGGTGGTAAAATCTGCTTGCAGACTTTATTTTTGTAACATCACTAAAATGAGGACAGAAAATAAACCGTAAGATAAGAATGATGGATTAACTGTAAATGTGCATTGAGGAATGTTTGCGATTATTGACTTGTTTTTTTTTCCACTTTGTTATTTTTGATTCATAATAAACTATAACCGACGACGTTTGTAATTCGTTGTATTTCCCTGAAAATGCATTTTGTTGTGAACTGTAAACTCAAGGCCAAGCGTGCATTAGACGGGCTGAAACGGTCACAATAATTCACTTGAGGAATGACAATTTCTCCACGGGATTAAGATCTGGTGAGATTCCCAAGAGTTTAAGGTTTTGATCCACACCTGCCTGCTGCCATTCCCAAGCTCTGTACCGGTGGCAGCCTGATCCCTTAGCTGAAACCTTTTAAGTAACTTCCTGCACTTGATTGACACTGAAGCTTTCTGCATAGTGACCATACCCTTCTCAAGGTTTTGGAGTCCATAAATGGTTAATTTGTGTGCAGTCTTTGCCTTAAAGCACCTCTGATGCTTCGCAAAGCATGCATAGCAGCTTGTTTTTGTTGCAGGACTAAAAAAAAGTGTTAGCTTTTAATGAAATACATTTCATCCAATGTTTTATGGCACCGCGTAATCATCAGTAGTTTAAGAATCATGAGGCATGGCCTTGCATAAAGGAAAACCCCATTTTTATTAGCCTCAAACGGGTGGTGTGTAGCTACGCAGGTAGGTTTTTACACCCGTTTTAATCTTAACTATCCAGGGCTGAAAACAGATATAAAAATAATTTTTAATAAAGTCCACAAACTGTTTTTAGAAGTCGCCTAAATAGTTTGTCATTTAATTTCAGTACAAAAACAAGTGTCTATATACTTAAAATCAGATGTATTATGAGCAGGAAGATCAGCTGGAATGAACCAAATGTGATTTCTGAGATGTAGAGTCTGAAGAAAAAAAGAAACTAGGAAAAAGTGTAAAATATTTCCTAATGTTTTCTCATACTTTGTTGATTAACAACACGGACAGAGTTTCCATTGTTTATTATTAAATGTTCTAGCCGACAAAATAAGTTATACATCTGGCCATCATTTTACACATTTCCTGTATACGGTTTGTACTGAACCAACATGTTGGTGGGGGGGGAGGGAGAAAGGGGGATTCCTGAAATGTTAAAACTAAATCTTCTCGTCTCTTGCTGTTTTTTAATAATTTCCACAGGAAACAACATTAAAAAAAAAAAAATGTGCCCCCCTAAATCATAGCAATATACTCATTTAAAAAGATCAACACAACTGGTATTGCACAATAAGCTGTGGAAGAAAACTTCTAAACTCATGAATTTCAGACATAATTTCTGGCGATTTTTTTTTTAAGACCTTATATTTTAATAAACATCTTTGCATTTTGTTGGACAGAAAAAACTGAAACCCATCACGAGCGAATGCTTGGGCCTCGGGTGAGTGGTCATCGTGTGTGGAGCCCTGTCCAGCTCCTCCTCTGCAGGCTGGAGCGTTTTAAGGCTAGACCATTCCTGGTCTGACTGAATCCTGAGGGGCCTCCTGCCTCGTGTGCGTGTCCTGACCGGGGCCGCTCTGAGGGCCCGCTGAGTTCTGGGGGTGGCTGGGCGCGCCCTGACCGTGCCCGTCACCCGGGTGAGCAGGAGGGGGCGGCACACCGGGAGGAGGGGCTCCAGCTGGCGGCACACCGGGAGGCAGGTCCATAGGGGGGCCCATGTGGTCCCTGGGTCCCGGGAAACGCATGTCAGGAGGGAAGGGTGGACGGGGGCCCAGGGGTCCGCGGACGCCTACACGGAAAGCCCGAGTGGGATAAAATGACATGTGAGAAACGGGTGGCATAAAAATGATGAAACATTTTTTTATAGCATCAGGAAGGACTCATCGACTGCTGTAGTTTCAGCATTTAGCACAAAATTCTTTATTTAAAATGCATTTTAAAAGTAATCAAACCTTTGATAATTTTTAGACTGATTTGCAAATAAAATCTGAAAAGTGTGTCACAGATTTTGTCAATTTGTTGTATCAAAATGATTAAAAACATCTTTAGAAAAAGCCAAACCTACCGAGCGGCGGAGGCATCGGTCCGAAGTTATGAGGCGGAGGACGGAAGTGTGGCGGCGGTGGCGGGCCCCTGGGATCGCCCGCGGGGCCGGGGCCGTGTCTGAGTTGGTATAAATGTCCGTTGGGAGGTCGAGGGCCAAACTCCCCCCCCATGGGTCCGGGCAGGGGCATCCCTGGGTGTCCGTTGGCAGGCAGAGGAGGGCCAGGCGGGAGTTGGTAAGGGCCCGGTCGGGGATGTCCGTAGGGTCCGGGTGGGGGTAGACGCACGTTGGGTCCGTGAGGAGGAAGAGGGTCATGTGGTCCCGGGCCTGGAGGTGGTCTGTGAACCATGGAGCCGGGCGAGTCTCTGATTGGCGATGCCATGAAGGATCCAGGTCCCTGGAAACAACCAGAGGAAAAAAGAAGAAGATCTAAAACTGTGCAGCGGGACGTCTTCCAGTGAGAAAACGTTAGCCGTGCACTAAAGATGTCCAGTTTAGTCCCCAACAAGAGGTGCAGAAAGCTCGATCACATGACCAGTACCCACATCCCATTACTATTGGGTAAAGCGGCCCCCTTTGAAAACGTTCAGCTTAATTTGGTGCATCTTCTTGGTCAGTACTGTGAGTGAAACCACAAACGGAGAAAAGGAAATCTTTAAATATCCCCCAAAAAAAGACCAACTCCTTTTTTTCCTCCTCCCCAGGCCAGATCCAGTTTTAAAAAAAGAGGAGGAGAAGGAGGAGTCGGCGCGCTCGCATTCACCTTCACACCAAGCACCAGGACTTCGGCAGCGCTCATACTCACTGGCTCTGGGCTCTCCGTAGAGGCCACAGCCTGACTTTCTGTTTTTATCTGTGGATCTATCACTTCAGTCTGTTTTAGAACAAGGACATTCACAGGTGAAACCTCAGGTAGGATCCCCTGTATGTGCAAATGGCCAGGAGGGCAACGGGATCAAATGTGGAGATGTTATATCTGATAGACGAAAGACTTACAGAGCCATCCTGGTTAGCAGGAGAGGAGCTCCTGGGACCCATCATGTCTGAAAGATGAGAAACAAACAGCAGAGTTTCAGCAAGATAAATAAAAAATATAGAAAAATGATGAGAGCTATAAAGAGTTCAGAGAACACACCCATCCCAGGGACGTGTTTGTTGTCGGGGTAGATGCCGTGTGGGTCCGATGGAGGCCGAGGACCTGAACGGAGCGCAGAAGAACAAAGATGGCGTCACGTAGCCTTCAACGTATATTTCTAACTCAGGACAAAAACTGAAAAGCTTTCACATCAGAGAAGGAAAGAAAGTTAAGAAGCAAAGTCATTTTGAAAGAAAAGAGTACAAATTCAGATTTCATGCATAACGGTTACAACATTAAACATCCAATCCATTAATAGATAATCTTCTCTTGCCTCCACTGCTGAGAAGGAGAAACTTGTGTTTGAGAAGGCTACAAAAACACAATAAACTGAAAAAAAAAAAAATGCTCTGTACCATGGACATGTTCTGATGGCTTGACCAAGATGTCTAAAAATAAAAAAGGCAGGTGCCAGGAAGGAGATAAAGTGCAAGTCGCAACGCAAACAAGGAGGAAACAAAAGTAAAAGCATCAAGGCGAAAGCTGAAAGGAAAAAAAACAAAAAAAACGTGACGTCAGGTGTGAACAGGGGGAGAGATTTAAGGCGGTTGTCGTGAGGAGATGAAGCCCAGCTTTGGTACAAATGACAGCGGGGGTGAAGAGATCCGCTCGGACTCACCATACGGGTCGATTCTTCGCCCTACGGGGGCAGAGGGAGGGCGCCTCGGACCCTCGATCATTATAGGAGGGGATGGAGCGCCCCCGCTGACGGGAGAGGGTCCGTACGAATCACCTGTTACGATCAAATCCTCGATTTACTAAAAGGGGATAAAAACTGCTGACAACAAACCACAGCTTGGGGCGGTAGCGGGTCGATGTTCCACGTGAGAAAAGAACACCTGTGGCCAGAAACACTGAAAAAGCTCAACACGAGGAACAAAAGGGAGCAGCCGCTTCTCTTTTAAGCTCTGTGGAATAAGAGCGTTCTGGAAAATAAAACAACAAAAAAAGGTTTTGGGAGCGCTCACCTTGACGCGGCCCTGCCGGCTGACCAGAGTTGGGCCTGAACAGAGGAGCGCGGCGCTCCATGAGCTGGGAGCTGAGAACGGCCAGCCTGTTAGATTAGACAAGAAACCATCAGCGACCGCAGCTCAGGTTAACCCTTTCAAACCAAATAGTCAATTTTAAAAGCCACCGCTATTTATTCCTTTTTTACTTCTCATGAGTATTCTGTCATTACAAGCCGCCCAAAGCTTCCCAGTTCAAAGAATTCAAAAAACTGAATCCTCCGTTGGAAACTCACTTTTCCCGCAGCTTGGAGGACTCGACCTTCTCCTGGCTGAGAGCTCGCTCGGCGTTACGAGCGTTCACCTGGAGACGACACCGAGGGTTAGCGTGCAGCCAGACCATCACGCACTGCTTTTTTAAATGCTTTCACTGCTTCTGTCACACTATAGTCAAACACCTGAGGGCGCTGCAGGGATTTCATGCGCTAGTCCGACGCCAAGCAGGGCAGAGTTGTGAGAATGAGCCAAAGTGACGCGCTTTTCAACAGCAGTTTTACAAATATCTTAAACGTTTGGTGTGCATTTGTATTCAGCCCTCCTCTGAGTAATTACTTTGTAGTAGGACTGGGCGATAAATCAATTCTATCGATTAATTTACAAAGAGAAATTGTCTTTTCAATAACTTACAATGCTGAATATCTGTTTAGGAAGACATATTGTCAAAGCACTAAGGTGAACAGGTTTTTACCCTAAGACGGGGCACTTTAATTTATTCATTTACTTAGTTTTTTTTAAAAAGTTATTTTAAAGTGAAGTCTGTTCTTAGACGTAAGCGGCGGCCAGAGGGGATCGACACATATTTCTAACTCAGGAAAAAGTTTCGCATCAGAGAAGGAAAGAAGGTTAAGAAGCAAAGCCTTTTAGAAAGAAAAAAAAAAAAAAAAGCGTACAAATTGAAATTTTATGCACCACGGTTGCAACACTAAACATCTACTCCATTTATAGATAATCTTCTCCTCTCGACTCCACCGCTGAGAAGGAGAAACTTGCGTTTGAGAAGGCTTCAAAAACACAATAAAGTAAAAACATATTGTCAAACCATTAAAGAGAAAACATTTTTACCCTAAGACGGGCACTTTAATTTATTTACTTCCTTTTTTTTAAGTTATTTTGAAGTTAAGTCTGTTCTTAGATGTAAGCGGCGGCCAGCGGGGATGGACATATATTTCTAACTCAGGACAAAACTGAAAAGGTCTCACATCAGAGAAGGAAAGCCTTTTTATATATATATATAAAAAAGCGTACAAATTCAAATTTTATGCAACACTAAACATCTAATCCATTTATAGATAATCTTCTCCTCTCGACTCCACCGCTGAGAAGGAGAAACTTGCGTTTGAGAAGGCAACAAAAACACAATAAAGTAAAAACATATTGTCAAACCATTAAAGTGAAAACATTTTTACCCTAAGACGGGCACTTTAATTTATTTACTTCCTTTTTTTAAGTTATTTTGAAGTGAAGTCTGTTCTTAGATGTGTAATAATATCAGCAAACATTTTGTGTTACAGTTTCGCTGTTTACTAATGCCGTGGCCTACCATCTTGTTTTATACGCATGTTTTAAGTTGCACTTTGAATTCAGGTCGACTCCCAGACGACATACCCTAACAAGCTCTGAGTGTTTGGGGGTTGGAAGACCTCATTGCCATCACCCTAATCTTTAGCCTGCTTCACAGATTTTCCATCAGAATCAAGTCGGGATTCTGGCTGGGCCTATTAAAAATGTTTAGATTTCATCCAATCAGAAGAAACATGTTGGCAAAACTATTAGTTTAAAACTAAATCTACCATAGGTATAAATGTTTGGGTTAATTGTATGTATGCCTTTTGGCAAAACCTTGCACGGGATTTTAACTTCTTTACTCTTCCGTAAATGGACCTCTGCACATAATCCCAATTAAACACATTAAAGTTTATGGTTATAAGATAACAGATGTAGGCAAGTTAAAGCGGCATGAATACATTTTTTATTATTTCTCTGCAGCTTACCCAGTTGGAATGAGTTTTGTTTTCCTGCTCCTTTATCTAAAATGATAAAAAACAGAAAAACTGGTTTAATACAATGAAAGTCTCCCCTTTTTTACACAATACTTTAATTAATGATCTTAACGACTGTACCTGCTCTTTATAGACTTCCTCTGTCTTCTTCATCTGCTCCTCCATCTCATTAATGCGCTGCCTCAAAAGTTTAACCTGCTCCTCGGCCTCCACGGCTTTACCTCCCACCTCAGACAGCAGGCTCTCTTTGCTGCGCCGCTCCAGCTCCTCTTTCGTTAATCTCCTGAGAAGCAACAGATTCACAGCCGCATCAAAGACCAACACCTGCTTGGCATGTCGTCCGCGTTTTCAGACTGAAGGCGCTTGGACTGGGTTTGGCGAGCAACGCGGTCTGGTTACAGGACAGAGGACCGCCGCAGGCTCGACTTACTGCTGCAGAGCGTTCTCCTTCTGCTGATACATTTCAACCATGATTTCATTTTTCTGCTGCAGGATCTTGTACTGGTTCTCCATCTGCATCTTCTCACTTTTGAGGGCTCCAATTGCATGTTCCAGCTCCTGGTGCTTTTCTGTTTGCAGCAACAACAACAATAAAAAAATAAAAATGTATTATTCAACGTGAAGGATTCATGCAAACAGACCTACAACAGTAACACAAAAATCACCCTTTAAGATCCAGGGAAGACAGATCACCCGCTATTACCATCTAATGTAGAACAGATTACTAGATCAATGTGTGCTTCTGTGCTTGTTTGTCTCTCTTGTTGTGTCTCTGCTCTGTCTTCTGTAACCCCCAGTCGGTCGAGGCAGATGATCATTCATACTGAGCCTGGTTCTGCTGGAGGTTTTTCCTTCCCGTTAAAGGGGAGTTTTTCTTTCCACTGTCGCTTCATGCTTGCTCAGTATGAGGGATTGCTGCAAAGCCATGGACAATGCAGATGACTCTCCCTGTAGCTCTACACTTCATCAGGAGTGAATGCTGCTTGTCGGGACTTTATGCAATCAACTGGTTTTCATTAGATAGAAAACTTTTGACCACTCTGTATAATCTGACCTGATCTGTGTAATCGGATTGATTTTGACTTTAAAAAGTGCCTTGAGATGACATGTTTAATGAACTGGCGCTGCATAAATAAAACTGAATTGAAGAAGTGATTTTAGGCCTGACCTTCCAGTTCCTTTCGCGACTTCTCTTCATTCAGCAGTTTTGTCATGAAGCGGTCCCGCTCCTCTTCGATAACTGTCAGAGTCGTCTGAACCTGTTAGGAAATGCAGAAATTTAAAAAGGGGGGCTCTTTAGAGACGCATGATCCTCAAAACATCTGCTAAAGCGAAAAACAGCTGGATCTCAAGGCGTCTTACCCTGGACACGTCCATCATCTGCTTGATTCTGTTTTTTATTGCCGTCTTCTTATCAGCTGATGACACCGAAAGGACAAAAAAAACAACAACAGGTATGCAAAACGAGTAGAAACTAGAACAAATCTGCAGAGTTTGCCGTTTTAAAAGCAGCGACCGGCTCACCAGGGGCTACTTCTCCATTCGCTAAAGTGTTGGCTTCGGTTTTCTGCAGATCGCATGCGTCTAGGTCTGCCAGCAGTTCAGACAGCACCTGACAGAAGAACAGTTCAGTTTTCTAATTTAAAAAAAATATTACCACAGCAAGTGAGGGAAAAACCAACCTCCACATTGTGATCTTTGAGCACCACAGAATCCTCCAGTTCTTTATGGGACTTCTGATAAACTTTAATCTTCTCATTCAGCTCCCTGTGTTTCTCCTCCCAACCTTTAATAGTCGTTTTAAGCTGTAAGAATGATAAAAATCAGGGAGGAGCCCGCCCCAAAAAAACGACAAATTTTATTGGCGACCAGAGTTTGCAGGTTTCTTACCGTTTTATTCTGCTCTTTTAAAGCTGCAAACTCTTTTTGGAAACATTTGTGCTGAGCATTTCGTGCATCTTCGCGGATTTTAGCTTCATCCAAGAGAACAGTGGTCTGGGACAAAAACAAAAATAAGGGCTTATAACGCATGTTTAAAGTTAAAGGCTCTTAAAAGAAAAACATAATGGTGTAAGGATTGTACCTTAGCGAGCGCTTCCTGGATCTTTTTCCGGCTGACCTGCAACTTTTCATTTGCTTTCTCTAACTTTTCTATCTGTAGAACATATAACATAAAAAAAAACATTGCAATGTTTTAAATGTGTGAATAGCAACTGATCGTTTTAATTCTAATTATCATAATGAATACAGGCTAAAATGAGGAGAAAGACGGGTTACCCTGCCGTCGTTCTGGAGAGAGACGGTTCGCTCTTCTTCGAGTAGCTGCACATATTTGTTCTTTTCTTCTGCCATCTGTTCATTTATCTTTTCTGCTTCGAGAACTTTACTCTGTAAAAGGCAACAAGACAAAGTTGAGTGACCTAAAAAAAAAGGTCCAACTGTGTCACACAGTGTCCATAAGTCCCTTTGTTTCAGCTAATAACCTTTTTTTTTTTTTAAACGGCCAAAGCAGATTCTTTGTGAAACACTAAAAAGTCTTCCTCCCCAAATCAATTAAAACGCAAAAAGCACTTAATTGTTCTCACCTCCAACGCCTGCAACTTTTTCAATGAACCACTCATGGTTTCCTTTGACCGTTTCTGATTTTCCTTCAGCTGCTCAGTCTTTAAAAATGAGAAAATGATAATTAAGACAATTTTTCAAACAAGCTTTTTGATGCCTGAAGACGTCCGTGTTGCGGCTCACCTGCTTCTGGAGTTCAGATATTTTGGCAAGAGCGTCGCTCTTATCTTTCTTGAGCGTCTGGATTTTCTCCTGGAGCTTTTTCTCGTCCACTTGTTGTCCACAACACAAGACGTACATTATCAGCGAGACTTTGCACAATTGTGTTATTTTAAAAAAAACTTTATTACAAGCAAGACTTACCAAGGTATTTACTCTTCTTCACCTAAAAATAATCCAGAAGACACACATCAAATGTAAGTCTTATTAAAATATCAACTGTATAATGAAGCTTTATCATCATTAACTGGGTATAATTGTTCAAGAAAAATCATTTTAAGTATATTTTAGATATGTATATGTAATATGCAGATAGTTTCTGCTTTTAAATAAAGCAGAAATAAGCCAACGCTTACTTCCAGGACTGTCCTCCAAAGGAAGATGGTGAAGGTAAGCACTCCAATCAAAGCTGTGACAGCAACAGCTTGCCAAGGACAACCATACAATGTTTCCCCTGGCTTCCACTCCTCTGGCAGTAAAGAAATCATCTAAAGCACAAAAACAAAATCACAGTATGAAAATCAAGCTTAAAACAAGGAGAAAAAAAGAGATCTTTCATGCATTACATTTGAATAATACTGTAGGGAAACCAGTAGCTGGTGATTTTACCACTTACTAGTAGGGCTGTGCATAAAAATCGATACAAAGATTAATATCAATGTCTTTAAAAATGGTTTAATATCGATATTGTGGCTTTCAATATCAATATACCTCCCAACCCCTAGGGGGCGTTATTACAGCGCACCGTTACTGTTCACAGCAAGGAAGTGCAAGTGAGACGAATTTGCGGATTGGCTGACAGGATTTTAGAAGCACCTTCTTCCCAAAAATCAGACGTTTGAGCACAGTTTTGTTTTCAGTGATACGTTAAATGCATTGAAACAAATGCACTTTGTTTTCCTGTTAATATATCAGTGTTCAATAAATTGAACATAAATATAATATTTGCCTGATTTTGTTGATTGAATGACTGAGCATTAATTTGAAAGTCAAATCAAGCTGAGCTATGTATCGAGAATGGCATCAAATCGGCTCATCCTAGATGATAACCAGCCCTACTTACTACCAGAGTATTTCTGTGCTGTCTGGATGTTTCCGATTGACTTTGACAACTCAATATTAAAGGTAATTTCCCACAATTCACTCAGTCTACAGTGAGAAAATTTGGTTTCATGATGCCAATAAATATCATCTACCAGGACAAGGTCAATTAAGAGTTATTCAAATTACAACTGGGGTCATTATCTACCATATATTCATAGGATTAAACTTTTCGACAGAGGGATTAAAACCAAAATGAGCAGGAAAACGGTGTCGCACAAAGTTTTTAACAAGTAGGAACAACAAGTATGTATGGAGGCAACGTTTGGCGAAGCGGTGAACTGACCCAACAAATAAGTAAACATAAAAAACATTTTAAATGAGAATAACTTCAAATACAGCTCCTAGTTTTAACAGGTAGCTTTAGACAAAGATTGCATTCATTAAACTGAACTTTGATCAACAAGAGTTAATCAGAGGCCTTTACCTGCCCCACTCACACCCCAGTCTTATATCGCTGTCAGTCTATTAAGAACCATTAGCATACAGTAAGGGGAAACAAACTGCAGCACTATTCAAGCCAGTAATATATTTGGCATTCACTGCCTTCAATTTCCAATTCCTTCGAGATTTTAGTGAACGAGATGCGGAAACTCATGGAGAGTTGGGGAACAGCATGATGAAAGTATAGGTTAAAAAAAGCTGAACTTGTCAGTAGGGCTGGACAATTAATTCATTTGCAATATGATCGCAATAACAAAAATAAAAATATTAAAAAAAAAATCACAGAGGTCTGTAAATCTTGGCTATGTAACAATTAAAGGATGAGAAACATTTTTAGGTGTCCGTAATATGTTTAAAGTGGGTTTGCCTCCACGTGGGAGGGAAGAGAGTTGCAGCACAGAGATAATCTAATTTTATTGTTTGTTTTAGAGTTTATACAATCATAGTTTTTACCAAAAACTTTCAGGAATCCCTCCATAGACAATAAAGTTTAATCTAATCTAATCATAGCATTAAGTACAGGTCAAACTGTTTAATACATAGACATGTTTGTTGGTTGCACTTTATGTTCAACAAGGATTGATGTCCAGTTCAACAAGCTATTCTCTTGACTAAGAATATTCTGATTAATAAAAACAGTCAAATGTCTTGTCCTTGTTCACAACCATATTTTATCTACAGGCCATTTTTGTTGCTTGTGGTTAATGCAGAGAAAAGTCAAAATTAAATCGCAATTATGGTTGAACATATATCGCAATTTAGACTTTTGGCCAAATCATACAGACCCGGTTGTCATCACAACTTTCAGCAAAAATATAAGAAATAACAAAAAAACTGCACGTTTAATACTTTGGTGCGCCTTAATTATAAATTATAAAATAAAGACAATTCAAAAGTATCCCTCTAAGCAGTTTTGTGCAGAGATTAAATGATGGCAAAACACTTAAGCTTAGCCAGTATAACATTTCCTGTGAAGATCAACATCCTGTATTAGAAATAATTCTAAAGCGAAGCTAAATTACAGACAGAAATAAGCTGTCCAAATGACACATGGACAGAGGGAAACTGCCTGTAAAATTAAGGTCAGGCTCGGTGTGTAAACACATCTGCAGGGAAAAAAAACAGCCGCCTCCACATCTGCTTATCAATGCTCCTTTGAGCCAGAACAGCATAATAAAATGCCTTCTACTAGTAGTCAGTCCAACACAGTTAACTTACATGCTGCATCTCCTTCAGTAGAAACACGTATAAGTGATCTGGTTCCGCTACAGGTGGTCTCGATGCCGTATCGCTCCCCATGGCCATGATGCAACAAAGGGGGAACTAGCTAAACACAGTTTGACAGACACCGGCTAGCTTGTTAGCAGGTTAGCTATAGCCAAAGCAGTCCGTTTATCCAGGCTAGCGTTAGATAACGCTTAGCCCTGAAGCTCAATTGTCTAAAAAATATATAATAAACCCCACACTTAATACTGAAGACGCTTAAATAAAGTAAAGAATGGTGCGAAACAAGAGTTTGCGACAACAGGCAGCTAACGGTACAAATCAGCTGTCATTTAACTGTGGCTATTAAAACAACACCGCGGTTAGCTTAGCAGGGAGCCCGCTTTACGGATAAAAGTTGGACTAAAACGGGCTAATTGAGTTAAAGTATTAAGGTAGTCTTAATACTTTACGACGGGGGGTGTAAAGAGAGCCGTCTTCCAAAACAAGGCCGGTCGGTGGTGCTGAGAGCCAGCTCAGCATCGGCCGTGTTGAACTTCGGCCTACACCGCAACACGAGTGGGCGGGGCGGCTGGGGGAGTAGCGCGGCGTTCAGGGGAAATCGGAGTTCCCGGTTTTTTTCCAAGGATTTCCTATTAACAACTGCGCTGATTTTTAAAACAACACAGTATTATGCAAAATTAAACGCCTGGTAAATAATGCTACGTAAAAAAATACATAAATTAAAAAAAAATTAAATTAAATACACAAATACAAGTATTTGGTAATCAACTTGTGGATTATGATTAACACTATGATAAGGGGGCTACACAGTGGCGCAGTAGCACTGTTGCCCTGCAGCAAGAAGGTCCTGGGTTCAAGTCCTACCCTTGCCCTGGGTCTTTCTGCATGGAGTTTGCATGTTCTAAAAAAGTTAAAAAACAAAACAACTGGACTTTTTTCCCCTAAGTTTCAAACTTTTTTTTTTACTTTTTTGGAATGACCATGACCTGGATGACTGAGAATCTTCACCAGAGTTTGCATGTTCTCCCTGTGCATGCATGGGTTCTCTCCGGGTACTCCGGCTTCCTCCCACAGTCCAAAAAACACGACTGTTAGGTTAATTGTGCCCTGCGACGGACTGCCCACTGACAGCTGGAGATAGGCACCAGCACCCCTCGTGACCCCATAAGGGATAGATAAGGACATGACATTAGAATGTATTACATTCAAAGCTTAATTTATTTTGATCCCATGTAATTCAAAAGATAGCAGGCCATGATCTTCGTAGTTCTAGTGGGTTAATTCTTTATCAGCGAGTCCAATTTCAGCTAGAACTCCAACAGATGGGAGTGGTTCTCATCATAGCGTCAACGATCAGCTCAAAAACGCCATCGGAAAACACAACAGATGCGGTCCAAGCTCACTTATCGCCACATGCAACGTGCAAAGACACAGGAGCTGATGGCGCTCAGACTCACCACAGTGGCCCACTCCACAGTTTTATTCCGGATCACAGAGAAGACGCCGCTCGTGTCAACATCTGCAGCTGCAAACGATTCCAATTCTTCCTCAGGTTTTTCAGCCGCCGTCTCAATGGAGTCCACGGTTCCTTATAGAAGAAAAGTCAGCATTTAGTTCCATCTGGTTGTCTGCTCTATGAACTGATTGAGTACAGTATAACTATTACATTACTCAGAAGTCGAGGTTGGCTCCAAGTTTATGGCTATAATATGCTGAAGAATTACAAAAGCAAAAGAAAATATACCATATACAGAGTTGTTTATTCTAACAAGCTTTTGAGCTACAACAGAAGATATTTTTATTATTATTATTTATTATAGCAATTGTTCTAACCTGAGGGAAGATGCTCAGCTTCAGCTTCCACGTCCATCTGCTTCTCTGGGGTGGGTTGAGGGACCTTTTCCTCTTCGTCTGACACAGGAAGGCTCGACGGCTCCTCTGTGTTTTTCTCAGAGCGTTCGGCCTCCTGCGCCTCCTCCTCCTCCTGCGGTGTCACATCTGGTTGGGCAGGCACCTCATTCACAACTAGGTGCTCCTCGTTAATCTCCTCTCCCCGATCTTCTGCTGCCGTGAGATTATTCACACGGTCAGTTTCCGGCTTGTCGTCAGGCTTTTCTTCTACAGCGGGGGGCGTCTCTTCTGGACCGTTCCGGCGAGGTTGGTCTGTGGGGCAGAAACGGACAAATTACAGGACATTTTTCAGATCCGTTTCAGCCAGTGACAACTACACTGCAAAAATGGAACTAAAAATAAGTAAAATCTTCGTAAAATGAGTGTATCTGTCCTTGATTTGAGCAGGTAAATAAGATTATCTGCCAATAGAATAAGATTTTTACACTTAAAATAGGAACAATTCATCTCCATCATCTTATTTCAAGTGCAGGATGTCCAATTATCTTATTTTAGGGGTCAAATTACTCATTCCACTGGCAGATAATTGTATTTACCTGCTCAAATCAAGGACAAAAACACAAGTTTGAAGAACATTTTACTTATTTTAGGTCCGTTTTTACAGTGTAGGGATCTAGGGATCTTTTGTGTACACTGCAAAAACGGATCTAAAAATAAGTAAAATGTTCTTAAAGTTAGTGTATTTATCCTTGATTTGAGCAGGTAAATAAGATTATCTGCCAATGGAATGAGTATTTTGACCCCTAAAATAAGATAATTAGACATCCTGCACTTGAAATAAGATGATGGAGATGAGTTTTTCCTATTTTAAGTGTAAAAATCTTATTCCATTGGCAGATAATCTTATTTACCCGCTCAAATCAAGGACAAATACACTAACTTTAAGAACATTTTATTAATATTTAGGTCTGTTTTTGCAGTGTAGTTCTTTCTGTAAAGTTGGGTCTGTCTGACGGCTGTTCAGTTAATTTTTACTACAGATTAAAAGTAAAACAAACAAAAAAACAAAAACAAATCAGACCCACCTGGCGTGTTTCCCAACGGTGTTTCTGGTGTTGCCAAAGGTGCGCTGTCGCTGGCCGTCGAGTACTTTTGCCGCAGGCTGAAAGCGAGCTCCTGAAAGTCATCAAGCAGTTCGGTTTCCGCGTCCAAACTGCTCGTGTCGGCGTCTTGCCCCTCGTCTCGGTTTTTCTCCCGGCCGTCGAGCATCTTTTCAATCTCGTCCAGGATGGTGTTCTCCGACGCTTCCAGGATGTTCTCCAGCGCGCTCTCCACGTCGAGCGTGGTGCCTTTGTGGGACGCGCGCGTCGCCTGCAGCTCGGCGTCCAGATCCGAGAACATGGCCTCCACTCTGAACAGATTGTTGAGGCCCAGGAGCTTCTGGACCTGCTCCATCTTCTCCTCTGTGAAGTGCTCCCTTAGCAGAGACAGCCTCAGTATGTCGTCGCTGTATTGCGGCTCGGCGACCTGGGTCGTTTCCTCCGCGGGGTTTTCAGGGCCGACATCGTCCGACTGTGCGGATAAAAGTGCGTTTTCGTCCTCAAGTAGCTCCTCTTCTTTTTCGTTAATCTCTTCGACACCAACGGCTTTTTCCTCTTCTTCCACCTCTGTGTGCGTTTGCTCGCGAATCTCTTCTTCTTCCACAGATACCATCGTCCGATTACTTTCAGCGTCTGCCACCAAGGTGTCATTTATCTGATCTGGTTCCTGGCCGTTTATTAAAAGGTGGTCAACGCTGACATCTGAATCATTAGATGGCTTTAGTTCAGCGGACTGGTCCGAGTCCGCTTCACTTCTGGTAACATCCGATTCGTCGGACATATTTCTGTTTTCATCCGACTCGCCGTCTAAAAGCTGCTCTACCACGACGACGTCGTCCTGCACGCCGTCGTCTGTTTTGCTACCTTCTGGATCCTCTGACTCATCCTCACCGCCTTCGTCGTCTGATGTGTTGTCATCGGGAGTGTTGACGAGATCATCTTTCGACACAGGATCTTCTGACAGAACACGTTGGTTTGTTTCATGGCGAACCAGCTCATCCGCTGATTTTGATGTGTCACCCCCCTGATCCGTTTCGCCCCTGTGTCCGCTCACTTCCCGGTCCTCCGCGTCTTCTCCGTCAAACGAAAGCTTCTTGGGATCACTGCTCGTTTCATTAATTTCTCGCTCCGCCATGTTGGGACGACGAGCCTCCAGATGAGGGGACTCCGTGCTCTCTGGAGGCTTCTCAGATTCGGGTACGAGTGCTTCCGTCTCAGTTTTCTCTAAATTCTTTTGAGGTTCTTCAGGAGTTTCCTCAAACTCATCGTCGTCTTCCTCATCCGAACTCACGTCCTCTCCTGTACGTTCTCCTCCTGTGACGACCGAAAACACAGCATCTCCAAGTGAAGTCCACATGTTCTTCTCCTCTGCGGCGTGTGGCTCGTCTTCTTGCGCCGGCGGAGCTTCTTCCTGTTTTTTAACAGACTCCCTTTCCACGGCGTCTGTGGGTTCCTCGGAGAAAGAAAGCAGCGGTGTGCCTTCTTTGATTTCCTCTTGATGATGGTCCACACCTTCGCTGACCTCCTCTTCATACGGAGTGACTTTAGTGGTGATCTCTTCTTCTGTGACGACAGCATCAAAGGTCGTTCCAAGAGTGGCTTTCAGCCGTGGGATCTGCGCTCCCTCAGAGACCGTCACCAGAGGAGACTCCGGCTCAGACGCAGCTACATCGTCTTTGGTGTCGCCATTTTCTGGCACATCTTGCACAGGAGACTCTGGCACATTTTCTGGCTCATCTTCCTCTTCCTCGGTTGCAGGCACAGTGTCTTTATTAGACTCCTCGTCGTTCAATGAAGGCGATTCTGCTGACGTTGTGTTTGTCTCAAGCTTAAGCGAAGAGGCACTTTGGTCATCAGTAAGTTCATGAAGCTCCTCTGAGTTATCAGCGTCTTCTGTTTGCGTTTCACTCTCGGTCGCCTCCTCTACTGAGGGCTTAGGTTCTTTCTCAATGTTCTCCGTCTCTTCTCCGGCTGTCCCATTGTTATCGGCGTCACTCTCCGTGACTGACAGGCCCAAGAGCTGGTCTATGTCATAAGAGTCAAACTTGTCATATCCAGTGTCGAAACAGACAAAATCTGTATCCTGAGAACAACAAATATAAATGAAAATTACAATAATGATAGCAGGTTTTATGATGATATATAATTTTTTAAAGGTGTATAGCCACGTTATTTGACTTTTTGAAAAATGTATACGTCAGTAGCTCACTCTGGTTGTTTTTATGAAAGATTATCACGTCTTGCTGGCATATTAGTTGTTCACTGCAAAAACTAAACTAAAAATAAGTCAAATTTTCTTGAAATTAGTGTATCTGTCCTTGTTTTGAGCACGTAAATAAGATTATTTGCCAATGGAATGAGATTTTTGCACTTAAAATAGGAACAACTCATCTCCATCATCTTATTTAGAGGGCAGAATATCTAATTATCTTATTTTAGGGATCAACATACTCATTCCACTGGCAGATCATCTTATTTACCTTCTCAAATCAAGGACAAATACACTTATTTCAAGAACATTTAACTTATTTTTAGTTCCGTTTTTGCAGTGTTATTTTGGTTGTTTTATGCTTTGCTTTTGCTCGATTTGTTAATAAAGCCTGTCATATTTATTTACGTTTTTAACGGAAGTACGTACTGTCATGCGCAGTAGGAGTTAAAACAAGGAAGCAGCTAACGGCTTTTAGCATCTCCCAGCAAAACAGTGAAGAACTGTCCAAGATCCGGAGAAGAAAAAAGCGCTAAAAAAATTATTCCAAGAGGGAAAAGACTGGAAAGTCTCTGGGAATACAGAATGAATGTTGGTGTTCACTGAAGCGGACGCTAAAGCAGCCGAGGGTCAGATGTGACCGCAGGGTAAATGTTCTGAAATGAGGCTCTTAAAGTTGCTGTAGAATGGTTTATTTCATTAATAATTGTTGGTCTTCCATCCTGCCGAGCTGCTGCTTTACTGTGAGGCATTTCAGAGGGTCGGGCTCGGTCCGGCATTATTTACAAGTGGTTTATTAATTAAGCAACCCGGCATTATGATAGTTCTGCGATACTGTCGCTAGATGGCGCCACGTCTGTTTATATCTGCTAATCGCCCCCAGCGCTGGGGCTATATTTACCCACAAAAAGGACCGTAAAAACATTATCAGGATGGAGACTTGGAGAATCTAACCTTATTTTATCATGGTCAAATAATTTTTGGTCCATTTTTAAGCATATAACGTGGCTATATACCTTTATTATTACATTTTCTCATACCTCTGCCTTAATTTCAACTTCTTTATCTGTATACACGTGGTTTACTGCAAGAAGGTCCTTTGGGAAATATCCAAAGTTGCTTCCGACCTTTCAAGATGAAAAGGTATTTTGTATTAGAATCAAAACCAAACGAGATAAACAGCAATTTCATACAGTATACTCACACTTCCTGCCCATACGTCAGCCCTTCTTCCTGACAGCTTGTAGTAAACATATATAGTTTCGGATTTTTTGAATGAAAGGAATCGACAGTCAGGTCCTGAGAAATCTTTTACGGCTTTTCCCCGACAAAGAAGCACTGGAAAAGAAGAAAACAAAAAAACATGTTTCAAGGATGCATGAAAGAGCTATCTTGACAGACAGTGGCAATAGATGAAACTGCAATTCTTAACAAAGCAAAAGGCGAAATGACAAAAGCTGGACTGTGACGTCGGAAATTGAACAGGGTTGAGCCCAAGGAGCCAAGACCGGACCCCCACACCCTACCCAGACATCACTCCTCTCATTTATCGCAGCAGAGTCAACCTCTTTCAGTGGTTTGCTTATTTGAGATCCTTAACCCACTGTCAGTCTGACCCTCCCTATTTGGAGAGACTACTTGTGGCTGAAACCAATGACAAAACAGTCCTGATGATCATGGGAGCTATTCAAACTCCTCCAGTTCATTCTAGTAGCAATGTTGTAAAGGATTTTAGGGCGCTGCATTGGATGGAGTCAGCTGAGGTCGTCTGGGCATCTGATCAGGATGCCTCCTGGGTAGATCCCTCTGGGAAGAGACCCCAGGGGCACACCCAAAACTAAACGGAGGGAATATATACCCCATTCTGGCCTGGTAACATGTTCGGATCCACTAGAATAAGATCGTTGCTGTAGACATCTGGGTTTTGCACCCAAGCCAGTTCTCGCATAACCGGAAGACAAAAGACAGATAATTCCCAAAATAGGGCAAAAGACAACACCTTGGATAAGTGCTGGGCGATATGGCTTAAAAATAAAACCTCCCATTTTATTACACCAAATCTGATTCATCAATTTTCCCCCTGCTTTTTGTTTCACAATTTTTAAATCAAATTATATTTTTAATAAATTTAAAAACAGTTTTTATGTCAAGCATTTTGTTGAGAATTGACCTGAATTCAAAGTACAAGATGTGAAACATCCTTGTAAAACAAGATGGCAGCTTTAAAACAATGCAAATATAACAAAAAGTTTTCTGCTAGTGGTATTACAAAATGAGCCAAGAACAGGCTTCACTTCACTCATGTAACTTCAAACTAACTTAAAATAATAAGTAAATGAGTAAATTAAATTGCCTCATATTATGGTAAAAAAGTTTCGATATTTTAACAAATATATATTTTCCTAAATATATATTCAGGATTGCATACTATTCTCTTCATGAAAGCCCAATGAGTACATTGGCAAAATAAAATCCAGATTTTCCAAAAACTCAATCTTAATCGATTAAATAGATTTAGCGCTCAGCCATACCTTGAATTAACCCCAGTATCCTGCAACTATTTACATTTTAAACTAGAAGCGAAGTAATTGGTCAACAATCTTGCGTCATATCCGGATAATTGCCAGTTTTATTGTTTTACGAGACCAACTACTGCTCTGTTTAGATAAGCCACCAGTCAAAGGATTTCTAATCCCCAACTAAGGAATTTTGTGGTTACAGGTTCAAACTAAAAGGTAGAACTCGTCTTTCACAGCACTGTTTTTTTTCTTCCAGCATTTAGTTTTCATGGAGTTACCACTACTTTTATCCTAGATGTTTCATTGGAAGCAAACCCCAACTCCCCAAAAAAGTATCAAGCTAAATGATAGCTGAGCAACAGTAAAATCAAGCAACACTGTCAACATAAAAGTATTTTGCACAAATAACCACAGAGCCATCTCTAATTAGAATATCAGTCATATTAACACTGATACATTATACATAGAGTGAACAATTTCCGTTGTTTATTTCTGCTAATATTTATTACTGATGCTATTTTTTTATTTTTTAAGAAAATCTGAATATTGCATAAGACCAACAAAAAAGGGTTTTATTAGTCCACTAAAAAGCGTGTCCTTGTACTTTATAGTTATACTATGTCAGAGCTCCTGTTATAGCCTGTTGCACTGCTTAGATGTTAAAGAAGCCCAGATGGCTTTATAATAGTGGCCTTCTTTGGGTCTAGTGTCTCATTTCCCTAAAAACAAAAGCCGCAGATTGAGTTCAGGCTTCAGACTTATCTTTATTGTGATTCAGATTTGCATAATCACAGATGCAGTATATCTGGACGGGGTGTCGTTGCAATGGCTAAATGTGCAAATAAAAACCAACAATACAATAGCAGCATCATTTCGTATAAATTATTTGCAGAACTGCAATAAAATTAATCCTAAAAAAAGAAAGAAGGGAAAGTGTGTATTAAAACAATTTGATAGCTTGCGGATGAACTGAGCACAGTGACCTCTTGGCAGCTACAGCAGGTATCGATACTTTTGGCAGAACATGCAGGTGTGGAAAATCAAGACAAGACAGAAGGAAGTGCATTCAAATTCTCGGGTTACAGCTGCGCCGACTTTAGATAAAAACCCCTGACCGATAACGGGAAACAACGCGACTACCAACATCGCCACAGAATGTGGAAACTTTACGCGGCACCTTAGGCAACTTCCATCTGGGCCTCAGAATTTATTTCACCTTAAAAACGGACTTTGACCCACAGAGCAACAGTTCTTTTCTCTCCAGAAATGTTTTAAAAGAAGGAGTTTGTCAGGTTGTAAGTCGAGTTTTTTTTTTTTTTTTGTACAGCACATTTCAGCAGCATGGCGGTTCAAAGTGCTTTACATCATGAAAACATAAAAACATCAAACAGTCACCGGTTGTAAAACCAGTAACAAACATTAAATTGTATTAGCTGAAAACATCAATACACATCGATACGTTGGTCAATGGTCCTGTTATTATGGCTGAAAGCAACTCTAAACAGGTGGGCTGTCAGTCTTGATTTAAAGCAGCGTTTTGGCTGATTTTGCCGTTTTTAGGAAGTTTTTTCCAGATTTATGGAGCATATGAACTAAATGTTGCTTCTCCATGTTTGGTTCTGGTTATGCAGAGGCGACCCGAACCAGAAGACCTGAGTGATCTGGAGGGTTGATACAGCAACAACAGGTCTTAATGTATTTTGGTATTAAGCCGTTCAGTGATTTATAAACTAGCAAAAGTATTTTAAAGCCACAGGGAGCCAGAGGAAGGACTTCAGAACTGGGTCAATGTGCTCCATCTTCCTGGTTTTAGTGAGAACACAAGGAGCAGCGTTCTGGATCAGCTGCAGTTGTCTGATTGATTTTTTTTTTTTTTGGCCAGACCTGTGAAGACACCGCTGCAGTAATCAATGAGATTAAAGATAAAGACACGGATGAGTTTCTCTAGATCGGTCCTTTAACCCTGGAAATGTTCTGCAGGTGGTAGAAGGCCGACTTTGTATCTGTCTTTATGAAGGTTCAGGTCTGAGTCCATCAATACACCCAGATTTCGGGCCTGATGGTGACTAGTTTGTAGTTGTAACAACTAAAGCTGACACTAGTTGTAGTCCAAGTCCAGGACGTGTCTGTGCGTAGTGGCTCTAGATTAGAAGCACGGACTGCAGTTGCAGTCCAGGACTTTTAAAATCTTCCTTAAATGGTTTTGCCTCACGATCCTCTCAAGCATGCAACTACTTTGGTTAGTGACGCATATTTTTTTTCTTTTTTAACCACACTTTTTCCTTCCACTAAACTTTCCCATAATGAGCTTGGACAACTATCTTCTCCAGCGATGCCCTTTTATGACCTACCGTCCAAGTCAAAGAAGCCAGCAGTCTTCGCCGTGACTGTGTAGGCCATAGCATTTATTAATTTGTAACACCGCATTTAAGATATTTTTTCTTTGATCATTCTTGTGTAATAATCTAATCTTGGCGTGTGTTTATAAAGCTGCAAAGCATGATTGTCCAAAAGAACAAGCAGCAAAAACAACAAAATAAAAACACCAAATGCATCACTCCCATGCAATTTGTAACACTAATCTCTTGAATTATACAACTTAAAGGAACAGACTACAAAAAAACAAACAAAAAAAACACATATAGTTAGCATTGAAGCTAATGTTGCAGAAGAGTCTGCCTTCGCATTAGCTTCCCAAGCCGGCCGGTGGCTAATTTTCTGGCTAACAGCAGCGCGGCAGGCCCGGAGCTTCCCAGTGGAGCGCAAACGCTCCTTATTATGCTAGCTTTATAGTCCGTATCTTTGCCCGCGTTTCGCTAAACGCAATGACCGCAAGAGGCAGCCAAGGTCACACAAAAAACCAAAACAACAACAACTATCGACTGGCAACAAGTGAAGAGATAAGGCTCCGTTTTACAGCTAGCCGCGGACTCTGCTGGTTGCAGGGGAGACGACGCATCCCTGCATGTCGGCTCTCTCTCTCTCTCTCTCTCTCTCTCTCCCACCTCCAAGCTGAACTTACTGCTGCACTCCTCGTCGGCGCATCTTTTAAAGTCGGAGAACCTCTTCTCCAAGGCTGCGGTTGAAATAAAGTTAAACAAAAGTAGTAAAAAGCCCTGTCGGTAGAAGTGTTTGGCTGCCATGCTGGCAGTTTTCACTTGGCCTGGCTCTCTCTCTCCGGAGCATGAGCACTGGGTGGGCAGCAGGAGCCGACACGTCAGCACATCAGATCCGGCTGGGTTTTTGGCGAGGGTTGGATTTCACGGGATCTGAAGGGATGGATGCGGCTGTTCTCTGGTGACTGCAGGGAAAACAGGCCAGTGAAGAGATAAGAAGAGCCCGGATTGCTCAACAAGTTTTAAAACAGGTCCTTCTTCTTCCTCCTCCTCCTCCTCCCCCCTTCATGCAGCACTTCTTGTGTCATCCTCAGCAGATAGGCTATTTCCTAAAAAAAAGATCTATGGTGCAAACAACATCATGGTTGTGTTAACTATGAAGATTTTTTTTTTTTGACAAGCTAGGTCAGGGGTCTGCAACCTGTGGCTCTTTGGACCTTAATAAATGTGATAATGATAATAAATGCAGGTTTTAGCAGTTTTTTTCTTCTTGTAATAAGGCAAGGCAAATTTATTTATGTAGCACATTTCTGTGCAAAGACAATGCAAAGTGCTTTACATGATTAAATATAGGAAAATAAAACAGAATAAAAGCAAGTTGGAATAAAATGTAGAAACAAAATAAAACATGGGAGAAGAGAAACTAAAAGCAAATAGCAAACACAGTTGGACTACAAAGTGGAACTAATTATGTTTAAAACAGCTTAACTAGAACAGTCAAGGGCAATATTTTTAAATGCTTTTAATTTTCACAACAGAATGATGCTAAAAGTGCCAGAAATATTTCATTTTAAATCAATATTTTTTTCATTATGTTGGAAATTATGATTTTTTTTTTTACATCATTATTCACAAATATCAGCATCCTGTCTGTCGTCTTTTTTTAAACCTCAAAATAGACATAAAAGGGTGTTTCTTTGATGATGACAACATATTTCCGACAGTAGATCTTTATCAACAATTATAACTTGTCTTTTTTTCAAAAGGCCAGGCAACATTTGCGGCTCTGAACGAGTTTAATTCAAGTGGACTGTAGGCAAAATGGGTCTTTAGACTGTAAAGGTTGCAGGCCCCTGAGCCAGGTGATTAGTTGTAAATTACCTTCAATACTTCAGGGTTTCTTCCAAACTTTTTATACCAAGGGTCAAAGTCACCCAGTTAAAAGCACTGAGTGATTTTTTTTATTTTATTACTGGCACTTTTTGCAACAGAGGGAAGTGAATAACCAAAGGTAGGCATGGTAAATCGCAAACCATAAACTGGTATGCGGGAGGTTCAAAGCAAAACCAAAATCTGGCTCAGATGCAACAAAAACAAACCCAAGCAAAACGAAACTAAAGAGAAGCTGGGTAATCTTGACATATTCCAAGAAAAAAAAAGACACAGAAATCATAGAAATATGAGAAGAACATGAGGATCGGTGACGAGTCTCAGGCAGTTCAATCATTGTATTTTGTTTTCCGGCAAGTAACTTATAAATGTTTTTTATAAACATATGTAAAAAAATAATTAAGGATCTGTTTTGCTTACTTAAGCTGCAAAAAAAAAAAAAAAAAAAAAAAAAAATACATAGAGTTTTGGTGTGATCAAAAATCAGAAAACAACTGAAATACAGATTAATGTCAGCTCAATAGTGCCATTACCAATAGTAGATCTGGAAGTATTAAGAAAGAAAGGGAAACAAAATATATTTTAAATCCAGATACGGTCATAAAATACATTAATAGTTTGGATATGTAAAATTACATACAGCTGCATCAAAGAATACTGCAGATCAGATAGCATACATTATTCCTGGGTTTGAACTGAAAGTATAGGGAATATGATGATAATTGATCAGAATATACAAGAGAAAGGGAAGCAATATTACTACCTATGCAGTGGATTGAAGATAATCAGTCACTAAGATCAATACTTTGTTCAGTTTTCAGTTAATCATTACTATTCGGTCTTAAAAACAGTTGTTCAGAAAGTAGACCAGACATTTTGACAACAAACAGCGTTTGGGATCAAAATGAGGGGATTTATTGTCATATTTGTATGGATACCATCTCATATTGGCATTAGAGAAAATGAAATGGCAGATGCAAAGGATGCTGCCAGACACATTTTAGTTGGAACAAATACCAGCCGAACAGAAGTAAAAAGCATCATAAAGAAGAAAACGAGGGAAAGGTGGTAAAAATAATGGGATGCAGTGAGAAAGGCAGATGGTTTAATGGTTATTATAGAATTATCCACACAGGATTAAACAGTACAGGATTAAACAGTACATTATTCTTAATAAGGAAACATAAAACAGGTAAATGTGATTATTGCGGAGAAGATGAAACTATAGAACATATTTTGTTATACAGCCAGAAATACAGAATAAAAAATATTCAATAGATCAGCAGTCTTTCTAAAATAAGAAAATAAGGGTAGCCCCCATTGAATTATTTGAGAGGAGTTCAATATCTGACAGTTCACGAGCTTTGATACATTATATCAAACAGACTCCTTTATTTGAAAGCAAATGACACGTTTACGGTATTTTTATTAGATTAATTTACGCCGTCGTTCCAGTTCATACTCCATACCAATTGGTGGCGGTAATGAACACCTTTAGGTTTTTTTTTTTGCCAACCACCACCAAAGAAATAGTAGTAGAAGAAGAACTTCCTTCGCTGCATCATAGCTGCATGGAAAGCATGGCAGTTACAAAACAAAACTGTTAAACTTTTATTTTTAATTGTTTTTCTTTTTTGGTAAAGTAAAGACCGATTAGTAGCTTAGCATTAAGCGATAGCTTAACGTAGCACATAAGCTAATAGCATAAGCGGATTAATTCATCACTCTCAGCAACAACACTTACTTCTGGGAGGTGAGTTCAGTCTTATTAAACGGTGTTTAATGAACTTAGCGTTCTTTTTTCAGTTAAAGCACATCGTAATGACGTAGGAAGGTTACATTAATTAGTCAATAATGTTTTGAAGGCTTTGCTAACTTTAGCTTTCGAGTTAGCATCTCTGTGGTTTATATTCGGCAAAGAAATAAACGTCCTTAATAGTCAATGCTTTAGATTGTGTTTATCGTACATTGGGTTTCAAAAAAAAAAAAAAATACCTAAACCACTCCTGGTATAAAGCACTACACCTGTCTCCTTTATTTGTATACAGTGCAAATGTTTAAGATAGACTAAACACCTATTTGAGCAGTTCAAGTCAGTCCAGTTTATCACACTGCATCTATTCACAACAAATGCTATTATAAACAAGTAGAAATTCGCATTTGGTTATATAAAATCCAATTTGGTTTAAATGCATTCATCAATCCGGTTCATTTCAGTACAATCCAAACGTATAAAATTCAAATGCAATTGTATACTGCCCAGTTCAGTCCGATTTTATGATGGGACACAGTCAAATTCTCCTGGTAAAAAGTTAGCTGTGTAATGCAGGGTTCCTTTTTAAAGTCACAATTGTTTGCTTTAGTTATTGAGATTTGTTTCATAAAGCAGATTGTTTAAAAAAACACATTGGTCCAAAATGTTCTCAGTTCTTTTGTTCCTTTAAAAATGTTTTTTGTTCCTTTAGATTTTCCACAAATATGTTCCCATCTGTAATTGCACACAGACTCTTCTGTGTTATGGTTTTTACTTCAATATGAATGTGTTTTCTTGTTTGTCTTTTTTTTTTTACCAGATATTTTTAGTCGTCGTTTTTCAGTCTGCATAAATTCAGCCCTGTATTTATTTATTTTTTTAATAGCAGGTGAGTACAATGAAGAAAACCTAAGTAGGGGACAAAAAAAAAAAAAAAACTCTAGCAAAAAATAAAGCCCCTACCCTTGGGAGATATTACTACTTCATAAAATATATGCATAGTTCTTGTGATTGCTACAAGTTTTGAATTTATAAGCACAAATGAAAGCATGGACTGTGCTGAAATTAATTTATTTGTTTGAAAAACATTTATTTTTGTTGTTTTTCTCCCCGTTCTATCAGTTGAGCTGTTGGTTACAACAATGCTATTTAATTCATTTACTATATTTTACATCAACTGATTTACCATCATGAATAAAATAAATCTACTTGTAATTTTCTCAAAAAATACTGAAATTGGTGAGTAAATACCAATTTGTTTCTACATACAAAAAAGTCTAAGTTTTACAGCCCATAATGCACAGATCCACCTAACAGATTCGCAGTGGGTCGATCTAGGAGCTTCCTAACAATATGTCCAAGTAATATTGGCTAAATTTAGGTTATGTCAAAAAAACGTCTCTATATTCTTTACAGAGCTGACTAAAATGTTGAGCAAGTACACAAAAAAATGGGAAGACTAAAAGAGAGGCACGAGAAAATGGTAAGACAGAAGCCGTAAAAGAATAAAAAGCACAAAACAGCATTGGGAAACCTTATCCTATCCAATCAGATGATTAGGATCTTTTTTTTTTTTTTTTGGTCCTCTCATCTCAAGCTAAGCATTTTTTTTCCTACAATATTTAGGATACATTATCTACACAATATTTATCAATATTCTTGGTGGTAAAACAGAAGTTCCTTGAGTTGGCGTGTTCTCTTATGTTGACAGAAAAAGGCTTCTGAAGAGATTTTTGTTCACACAGGTGTTGCATGTCTGAGCCTCCCTGCAGAGCTGATTATGGATGCCTTAGATGAACTTTTGGGCCCTCCTGTGGACCTGGAGGATGAAAGCGATTCCTCAGACAACAGCTCGAGAAAAAGACACAAATCAAAACTCCCACTGGCTAAACCCTTGTGCGCAGGTAAGAAGCCTGCAGCTTACATACATTCCTGCTCTGTGACATAAAGACTCTTTAAATGGGACAGAAAACACGAGCCGGTATACCGATAGCGTGTCGCTCGTTCCACCTTGTCAGTGTCTTGTATTGGTTCCGGTAATCATACCTTAAATATTTTGTATTCTGTAGCATGTAAACATTTTTTTCCCCAGAACTCTGATGTATTACAGACCATGCTGACTGCAACAATAGGAAAATGACATACACCTACATGTTTAATCAGAGCTTTGAAATCTTCTTAAAATTCTTTAAACTCTTAAAAACATTGCAAACATATTTATACACTGCTAAAAAAAGAAATCAAAGGAACACTTTTTATTCACAGTATAGAATCAAGTTAATTGAAGTAGTGGTTTATTGATCCAGTCAGTTCAGTAGTTAATCAGTGTTCTGATGTTAATGAAAAAAACAACAGTTGCAACAAGGAGCAACAATGAGACAACCCCAAAAACTGGACTGGTTGGAAGCAACAGACAGTTTTCCCCTCCTTGATTTTTTTTTCGACTGCTTTTCAGTAGTTTTGCATTTGACCAGGGTCCGTGTCACTACTGGTGGCACGAGGCGGTCCCTTGACCCTACAAAGGTTGCCCAGGCAGTCAAACTCCACCAGGGCGGTACATCAATACATGCCGTTGCCAAAAGGCTTGCTGTGTCTCCCAACACCGTCTCAAGAGCATGGAGGAGATTCATGGTGACAGCTAGTTCCTGTAGGAGAGCTAGACAGGGCTGTTGGAGGTCCATAACCCATCAGAGGACCGGTATCTGCTTCGTTGTGCAAGGAGGAACAGGATGAGAACTGCCAGAGCATTGGAAAGTGACCACCAGCCAGCAAGAGGTATGAATGTTAAAACAAAGAACAAAGAAACTGAATGAGGGTTAGCTGAGGGCCCAACTTCTTCTAATAGGTCCTGTGGTCACTGGTCGGCACCGTGGAGCTCAGCTGGTATTTGCCAGAGAACACCAGAACTGGCAGGTTCGGCACTAGTGGCCGGTTTTCTTCACAGACGAGAGCAGGTTCGCTCTGAGCTCACGTGACAGATGTGAAGGGGTCTGGTGATGCTGCAGTGAACGTTATGCTGCCTGCAACGTTGTTCAGTAGGATCGGTTTGGTGGTGGGTCAGCGTTTTTTGATGGCCCCTACAAAAAAAAAAAAAAAAATGGCTCCCCGAGTGCCATTAAGTATCAGGATGAAATCCTTAGATGCATTATTAGACTCTTCGCTGGTGCGGCGGGTCCTCGGTCCCACTTTGTGATTGTGTCTAGCCTCATATGGCAAGAATACGCAGGCGTTTCCTGGAGGATGAATGACTTGACTGGCCTCCAGGCTACCCTGACCTAAATCCAAAAGAAGATCTCTGGGACGTCCTGTTTAGGTCCATCTGATGCCACCAGGATTCACCTCAGGGTGTTCAGGGGCTCAGAGATACTCTGGCCTGGGAGGAGACACCCCAGGACACCATCCGTCATCTCCTGAGGAGCTCTGATGTCGTCAGGCATGCGTACAAGCATGCGAGGGTCATACAAACTATTGAGTTTCATTTTGAGTCGCTGCAGTGACATTTCAGCAAATAGCACTAGCTTGCTAGCCTCGTGAGACCATCCTGATCTCGCGAGCTTTCAAGGTTTCACTCGCAGATCAGTCTGGCTACTCTCCGTTAAAGAAAATTTGGAGCCGTTCACCAAACGAACGTCCAATCAGCGTTGGCTTTGAGGCGGGTTGAGGTGTGACGCAACGGGAAGCGCGACAGTTCAGTCTAAAGAACATGGCGGCTTCAGAAAAAAGAGCGACAGAGCGACGAGGAATCTGATTGGTTTATTTGGCCCGTCTATCACCAACATAGGCCAATCAGCTAACCAGTATTTTCGCCCCTTCCCAAAATTACTTCAACGGAAGGTTTCCAGATGGATATGTGGAGCAAATCTATCTGGCGGAGTCAGGTAACTAGCCTGCTGCATCAGTTTTTTAGTTTCACTTTCTCTGTTCGGACTAAGCCCTCTGTGGGTTCATTTTTTCATTTAGATCAAATGATGTGGCGTCTGTTGAGATCTGATGCGTTTTAAAGTGTTCCTTGAATTTTTTTTTTTAAAGCAGTTTAGTACAATGTTTCCTTATATTTTTTGCAATATAAAAACAAAGTGGAAGGGCTGACTCTGAAAGTCAAAAATTAAAGTAAATTAATTTACGTTATTCAGTTCAAAAAGTGAAACATCTGTAGAAACTTTTCACTCAGGGTGATATATGTTCAGCAGTTATTTATATTTAACGATTAGGACTTATTTGCAAAGCTCACATATGGATTTATAATATTACTAAAGACCAATTTAAAGTAAGGATTTTTTAATACAGACTAGGGCTACGCAATATATTGCAAATTTGATCCTTCTCACCATATGCAATATGCATATCATGAAGAACTACTTGGACTGATCTAAATGTTAATGTTAAATTATTTAAGTTGTTTAATGCAGCTGGGGAAAGCGTCAGTGTGTAATGCATCAATATAATCCACTGTATTATAATAAAATGTAACTTTTTTTAGTAGCAAGTAGTCACGCACAAGTTAACTACAACCTAATTTCTGCTGATAAGAGCACTGTTTTGGATAAAGACAAAAATCAAGAATCTTACGAAGCATAATACGTTTATTTTGTAAGAACTATGTGGTTAGCGGTTGATATCAGAAAAGGCTCGGTCAGAAGTGCTTACACTGCGAAAACCTGCATTTTCTCACGTTGTCAGGCGTTTATTTTTATTTTTTATATGTTCTCAGAGGGACAGACCGAAAGCGGCTTTCACAAGACGTGCCGAACCTGTCTGGAGCATATCCGAGAAGCAATGCTGCACCACCGATGGCAGGAGGCTGCAGAGTACATGGTCAGCTACACCCAGGTGCTGGAGGACAGAAATAAGGGCCGAGCACTGCCAAACAAAGAGGTAGGGGTTGATTCCCGCAATTCTGTTTCACAAAGACGATGCTCCTTGTTACGTATTCCTGCATTTTAAAGATCCTCATGTATGTTTCACCTTTGTGTGGGACTTTTTTTGTCGATCCTTTCAAAACCCTCGTTTCAGCTCATCTGGAGAATCAGCACCGAGATACTTCACCACCTTCCACACTCCACAGTCAAAGATTACAACATCATATATGAACGGATGAAGCACTCAGGAGTTAAGCATTATCTCATGGTGTGTTGAGTGAGGGTGGTGCAGACATGACATTTCTGCTTTGCGTTTTTATGACTCGTTTATGTCTCCGTCGTCTTAGATTTGCCTGGAGCATTCTTTCCACCTGATGCTCCACGGTCAGATCGAAGGCGCGAAGCAGCAGCTGTCCGTCGCAGAGAGCTGGAGGCACGGCAAAGTGTCGTCCTCTCAGCATCAGCGCCATA
Organism: Fundulus heteroclitus; assembly: GCF_011125445.2. NCBI lineage: Eukaryota > Metazoa > Chordata > Actinopteri > Cyprinodontiformes > Fundulidae > Fundulus > Fundulus heteroclitus. Next base: position 7,609,712 of record NC_046375.1, read on the forward strand.
AGCTGATCCAGGCGTACAGGAGCCTGTTGGATTATATGATCTGGTGTGACAAAAAGTCCACGCTCTCCACAAACAGTAAGGCGACACCCGACTTCACACCATTACAAGCATCTATTATTTATCCGATTAGTGGCCGACACTTTTCAAGTCTTTGTGTGGTGTTACGCTGCCCCCAAAAGGATAAACGGAGATACTACATGTCAGTGAGGCCTGACTGGAAAAACTCAGATAAGGTTTGCCTAAGATTTCCTGCTTTATTTATTTATTTATTTATTTTTTTAGATTTTGTTTTTGATTCTGACAACCAAGCGATGCATACCTACTTCAGACACGCATCTGTGAATCTTCAGGACATTTTGAAAAATCCAGGCGTCTGGGATCCCTTCATCCTTTGTTATGTTGAGGTAAGCACTGAATTAACGGCATCAGTTAATATTTTCAAACGCTCTAAAAGGCAGGACAAGGCTCGTGTTTGGAAATATGGACATTTCCTGCCAACATCTGTTTTTATTTGTATACAGTGCCTTGCAAAAATACTAATATGCACTATTGAATCTTTCCACATTTTCTCATGTTACAACCACAAAATTAAATGTTTTTTTTTTTTTGTTTTGGAATTTTATGTGATGGACCAACACAAGGTAATGTATGTATACATGAGAAGAGGATATATGTATGCATGTATATATGTATGTATACATGAGGAAAGGATTCAAGAATGTTTGCTGTTTTTAATGATTTAAAATATTGTAAGCAAATGCAAATCTTGGCAGGCATGGCATACATTTGCATTTGTAAGTATAGCTGCAAATCTTTTTGAATATACTTGTCTCTGCTGAAGCGAAGGATCTCTAAGACAGGATATATATATATATATTTTCTGCAGCACGCATCCTTTAGCGTGTGTGCCAAAAGCTTTTTGATTTAATCTAATCAAGGTACACTTTTCCAGATGTTTGCATTGTTTATGGGAAATGCTTCCAGAAATGCTATCCTTGTGAAAAGAGAACTAAGGACTATATATAGCTCCATCCATTTTCCATCCACTCTGATCAGCGTTTCTGTTCGCCACAGCATGATGCTGCCGCAATGATAGCAGGTTTTCAGTTGCAGGTTTGTCTTTCCCTTTCAATTTTAGGATGATGGATAAAGTGTTGCTCCTTGACATGTTGAAAGTTTAGGATAAATTATCTCTTAACCTAAACTCGACTTTAGTTTCTTTCCAACTTTCCCCGATCTTCCTGCTGTGTTCCTTTATCTTCATGCTACTCTTTGGTGACTAATTTCCTCTAACAGACCTCTGCAGCTGTATCTGTGCAGCTGTATTTATACTGAGAATAAATTACATACAACGACAAGATGCTACTATGTAGGGGATTTTTATAATGCAGGTTGTTGCACTTGATTTATTTAGGAGACTCATTGTAGATGTGGCTGAATACAAAATGCATGGCAAACTTTTTAGATTTTTGATTTTAAACTTGTATTGTAATTTGCCTAAGTCAATCATCGCACATTGCATCTCCCGCTATGTCTTTATCCTGCCTGATAAAGTTTGGGCTGGAAAAAGTACACTTGATCAAGGACAAATCAAGCTAAAAGGAGAAAATTAATTAAACTCTGTCCAGTACTTGTGTTTAATAATCTAGTGCAGACATTTCTATGGTGATTGGCACAAATCTGAAACTTCCCAAATTATCTTTTGAGATGTAGATATTTTTTGTTTGTGTCTTTTTCTGTTTACAAAGCTTGTTAAAGATATTGCTCATGTCATGCTCATTGTTAATCTGTATAAAGAAGCGGCCTTGTGTCTTTTATTTTTGGCAGATGCTGGAGTTTTATGGGGATAACGAGGAGGCTCTGAAAGTCCTGAACGACTACGCGTACGACAACAGCTTTCCCCCAAATCCCAACGCGCAGGTCTATGTGTACCAGTTCTTAAAGCGACACAACGCTCCTGAAAAGAAACTGATGAAAGTGTTGAGGGTATCACAGATAATTTAATAATAGTATTCTCCTTCTCTTCCTCCTTATCAATCCTGTACTGAATTTTTTCTCTTTTAAAAAGGAGACAAAAATCTGAAACATTTTTTTCTCTCTCTGTAGAACCTCCAAATATTGGTGCCAAGCCACGAACTGATGTTAGAGTACAGCTACCTCCTGCTTCAGTCTGGTAAAAGCAGATTTATTTCTCAGTCGAATGCTTTTCCAATAAATGTGGAATAAAAGTGAGAAAAAATTTTTTTTATGACTCTTTTTCATGACCTTGTCTTGCACTGACAAGTTATCTACTCAAGTATTTATTGATGTATTTGTTTTTATTTTTAAAGAGAAAACTAGTGACACTGAGAAGGCTCTAGGAGTCCTCCTCGAGATGCTCGACTTCGCCTGCTGGAGGAGCAACCTGGACGTGTGGACGTGTTTAAAAGCTGTCACTCACCAGCTGCTGTTACGGTACGTGCACACACTTAGATTTCAGTGAGATCCTGAGTAAAAAATTCAAAACTACACTGCGCCTGGTTTTCCTGGTGTTAAATGACAACAGGGAGGACGGGGAGATGACGGTCTGCAAGCACATGACTCTAAGGATGGACTGGTGGCCCGCTCTGCATTTCACAAGCTTCCATGCAGAGAAGGACAGGGAGGAGAACAACAAGCTTTTGGAGGTGAAGGCGTCACTCGCAGAAATCCTTTGTCCAGGTGAGTGGGTGCACTGCTTTGAGCGGCCTTTGGAGGTTGAGACACTTCTTCATAGCTGGAAAAACACATTGAGCTTTTCTTTCTTGACATAAGTTGTTCTATAAGATTTAGACTATGAGTTTTATGCAAATGTACATTTTCAATAGAAACAGGGTCTGGAAAAGTTTGGATCTGGCTATTATCCATTTCTAATTCTATGTGTGGGGGAGGGGAAAAGAACATTTATTTACTTTAATACTTATTTGCTTATTTGTGTGTTTCTCAATATAGTGGTCTTACCTTGGTTTATATTAAATTTAAATGCTCATTATATAATTTCAATTGTTTTACCCAGCGTTGTTGTACCCAACAGTATTGATTGAACGTCATTGAAAAAGCAATAAGCAGCCATTTTACTACCACTTTTCTTGACAGCTTTAAACTAGAGATCAACCGATACAGTTTTTTTTTAAAGCCAATACCAATTATTTTGACATCTGTCTAACCGATACCTGATATGTGCTGCCGATTATTTTTGCCGCCGATTTTTGAAGCCAACATTAATTTTTCTGTCTCCATTTACATGATAAAAATTCCAAACAATGTTCTATAAGTTTCACAACCAGCGTTTAAACCAGCCAATATTAATCAGCTTTAGACCACAGTTTGAAAGGTACACCAAAACCCCCCACGTCACCAGTCTTACGGCATCGCTTTGCTCTCACTTAATCAATGTGTCACAGCGAGAAAATAACTTTTTTTAGTTCAGTGGGGAGAAACACCCCCGCTGACCTCCGCTGCAGTGTTTGGACATTATTTTAGTGATTTAGTGACTTTAGTGATTGGTACCGTATTTTTCGGACTATAAATTGCTCCAGAATATAAGTCGCATCGGTCAAAAATGCGTCATAAAGAAGAAAAAAATATATATGTCGCACCAGACTATACCAATTTATTAACAAATGTATTTCACGCAATCCAAGAATAAAAACTGACATTTAATCTGGTAAACCAACCAATTACACAACTGCATCCACAATCGGCTGAATAACATGGAACACACCTGGCAGGTTGAATGGGGTAAATTAGCATAACAAGTCAGCAACTATGGGGTGGTAGATTAGTGGTTAGAGCTGCGCGCTTGCACTCTGAGATGGTTCCAAGTACCCGGTTCGACCCACAGTGACCCAGGGACCCTTAGCCCCAGATTGCTCCACGGGCAACTGTGATAGCTGCCCACTGCTCCCTAAGGGATGGGTTAAATGCAGAAGACAAATATTGGAACATCAATGAGAAATTAAGATTTCTTCTTCGAACTCCAACCGGCAAGTTTCTCGCCTGCGCATTTCAGCGTAACTGGTTGTTAAAATTATGCTGAAATCAGACCGTGAGCTTTACAGTGCTATGTGCTAAGCTAACAGTACGACACGGATGTTTGAAAGCAACACAAAACGCTCTGTGACGGTCTGGTGCACCACGTAACGCTGCTGCAGTACTAAAACAGTGAAACAACATGCAAACATGTGTTCGGTCTTTATTGCCTATAAAGTTAATGTCTCAATTAATTTAAGCGGTACAAGAGCAGCGTATAGTTTTCACAAGCCTAGAGCGCCCTCTTGCGGCTATGGACGGTAATGTTTACTACTTGGTTCATGTTGGTCAGCATGAATCGATCTCTACTTTAAATTTAGGTTCAACTGGACCTATTGTTCTTAAACTGTGTGTAAAAAGCCACTTAAAGCACCGAAACTGCTATATTTACGAATAGTGTTGCCCGTTCTTATTTAAGTACAAAGTTTATCATTATATCTTGAACCCACATACTGTATCGTTAGACTCGACCACTAATCAAGCAGATTGAAAGGTAATACTTTGAACCGAAATATCCAGAATTTCAACAAGAAATTCCAAAGAGAAATTAAAAAATGTGATTCTGGAAAAGTATGAAGTTGTGTAAAAAAAAAATGTGTTTGCATCACATGTATTCTAGGTTCAGTTTTAATTGGTCTGTTGTTTCTCTTTGTGCAGGTCGAGCTCTGAAGTACACCGCTGAGCAGATGCCTACTTGACCCGTTAACCGATTCTGCCTGGCTTTAATAAAAACCCTTAAGGTGAAGTTTTTTTTTATCAGATATTTAAAATATTTACTGAAGTAAGATCTCTCTCTTTCCACCAATGACATATTTTAATGTCCAAAGTTAAGAAACCTAAAGTGTTAAATATTTTTCTTTGGTATTGGCCAAATGGTGCCCTGAATGTTTTATGATGTAATAGAAAGGCATTTCCACTATGTGGAGCTATTTTACTGTAAAATAATTTTAAACTGCTATTTTGATGGGAAGCATTAAAAGTGCTTTTTTTCTAGGTTGTATATTAAAGTTTGACAGATTCAGAGATGCTTCAATGTTATTATTTAATGCACAGATCACACACAAACGGTAGTTTTCACCCTGTCATGTTATTTATTTAGCAACATGTGCAGAAACAAGTGACAGATGGTTGAAGGCTTCTTCTCATGAAGGATTTTCAACATGTTTATTAAAAAAAACCTCAAACAGCATGTTCTGTGTTGCTGTAGGGAAGCAAATATGTTTTTCATTTAATGCATTTATTTAAAAATATTATTTATGAGGGCTTTGTCATGTTTCTTACCTTCAGAGTTCATTTGTCTGCGTTCACAGGCAGCCATGAAATTGTGTTATTTAGCAGGGTACTATTATTCTTAACAATAAGAGGAAGTGTTTTTAAGGATTCTGCGTTGGTCCACCATGACTTCAGTGAAGCAGCAGAAGCAGCTCAGTCAGCCGTGTTGTATGTGTTGCTCTGCAGTTATTACATAATCCGAAGCCCAAAGCGTTTGCCCGAGAACGGGAGCAGCTGGAGGAGGCATCTGGGGATACACGACACATGTTTAATCATTCACAACTGGGGTACTGATGAGGATGTTCTAATAAAGAGCAGGTCAGTGTCTTAAACTGTCCTGTTCTGGATATTGTTCAAGATATGCCACTTCGGGAGTTGAGTTTGGTTACATTTTTGTTTGTGCAGTAGCCACTGAAGAGCTGTGGAATGGCTCAGTCGGGGTTCTCCTCATATGCCATCCTCTTTTAAAGGATCTTTGGGTTTTGATATCTCTCTGATCGCCACATTCAGACAAACTGCTTGACTTTAGAGGTTGATGTAACCCCCATGCTGCTTGAGATCACGGAGTTGCAAACAATAGAAAGTGTCCCCAATGACCCTTGTTGCTTCCTGAAGCAGCTGCTTGTGTCTGGGTCCTAAAAACAGCATTAATAATGTGTGCTGATGTAATGCTATTTTGTAATGAATAATATTGTAGCTTAAAATAAAAATTTTAAGGCTGATGTTTAAGGTTAATACCAGATACTTTAGACCCAGACCAAATGTTTTATTTTTTTTAATTTTCTATTTTTTTTACTTTAGTTACTTGGTGAAACTGATGCAAATGGTGTCCCTTAAATGCACCGCATAATTGGTCCTGCAGACATGTTGCGTCACATGAATGCGAGTGAATGCAGCCTGCAAAGTACTTGTTTTTTGCCAAATAAGAAAGACAGCTGTTTTTCAATGAACTGCTCAACTTTTGTTTATAAAAGGTATTTAAAATATCAAGGCAAACCAGAGTGCTTTACAGAGAGGGGATGAAAAAAGCCAGAATAGGATAAATTGTTCAAGAAACAATATGACGAAACGTAAACGTGGAAAACTGAACACTATTGCCAAAAATGGGAGCTAATTCCAACGGAGAGGCGACTGATAATTAAAGGTCCTGCCTTCCAAACTGCAACAGTGATCATACACAAGCATGGAATAAATTAGATGTGTGTTAACCACAATAAAATCGGCGTTGTGCAGCCAACTACTAACACTGCACAACACCTCGAACACACCACGGTGAAACATGGTCGTAGCAACGTAACTCCGTGGATGCTTTGGTAGCAGGACAGAGAGGCTTGTCAAAGTTCATGGGAGCATCTAGTCACCCATTTAATATTTTTGATATGGTGTTGAATTTAATGTTTATTTTGCTTCCACGTGTCTTAAAAAGGAGCCCCTGTGCTCTAATTGGTCAGGTTTAATGGCTTGATCAAGCATCTGCTCACATTCTCAGAACAAATAATGTGAAACCTTCATTTTAGAAACCTTGGTTATCGGCAAATGCAAAGATTTGCAGACAACAGGCTACAAACATATCTTCTTCCCAGCAGTGAATCAATAAACAGTTACAGGAACAAATTATGGGTGTTGTTTCAGCTCTTTAAATGCACCCTGGGGTAGAGCGGGGGATTAAAAAGGGGTCTTTTAGTGTTGTGATATCTGAAGCCGGTTATTCTCAGTAGCCCCTTATTGTAATGTTGAGACAAACATTTTATGAAATATACAGTCCTGTGAAAAGTATTTGCTCCTTTTGAAGATTCCTTCTGTTTGTGTTTTCTCTCAAACATAAATGTCTCAGATCATCAAACAAATTTTGATATCAGAAAAAAGATTACTTGACTGAATACTGAATGTTTTTTTTCTGTGTGATGATTTTATGGTTTTCAGGGGGGAAAAAACTGTTCCAACCAACCTGCGTAAAAAATAAATGCGCCTACCCCGTGGTTAAATAATGAATTAGCTGGGATAAATCACATTTTTTAGTTCAGTTCCACTAGATATACCAGGACTGATTACAGCCAGAGCCATCGAAGCAAGAAATCTCTTTAATCAAAACTGACAGCATGAAGTAGGATGAAAGATCTTAAAACGGTGACACATCTTGTACTCGTGTGTCATTAGCATCTATGAGTCTGGAAAGGATCTTTTCTAAGGCTTTTGGACTCCTGGGAACTTCAGTGACATCCAGTATCCACAAATGGAGACAGGGAAAAACATTGGTGAACCTTCACAGGAGTGGTTAACCTATCAAGATAACTCCAAAATCGCATCATCAACTCATCCAGGAGATCACAAAATAATCTAAATAACTGCTGGCCTCACCTACATCAGATGAAGTGAGCGTTTTTGATTCCACAACCAGAGTGTGGGCGAGAAATGGCGTCCACGAGAGGGTCTTGAGGATGCCGTTACATCTGCAGTAACGCTTAACAACATTCCAGGAAAGAACCTGATTCCTACTGACGAACACGGTGGTTGTTGTATGGGTGTCTTGGGCTGCTTCTGCCTCAGGACCTGGACCATGGTTCCATCAATCATGGCTGTTGATGGAACCATGAATTAAGCTCACAACAAAGAGATCTGACCTTAAGCACAGCAGAAGGTCCGCTTCTGAGTGCCTCAAAGTAACGGCAAAAAGGTTTTGTAGTGGCCTAGTCAAAGTGCAGACTTAAATGGAAAGTGTGTAGCTAATTTGGCTTTTTATTTGGAAAAACCCAGAATTGCTTTCATAAATACATATTCTACCAAAGTCTAATAACCATCGAATTGAAAATGAAAGCGTTCTCAAAGCTTAGAATAAGTAGTTTATAAATACGTAAGTGGCGGTGCACCTAGTAAACGACACCGTGTTCTGTTGGCATTTTTGATTGCAGTAGCCCAAAGGGGACAAACTTGTTAGTCTTGTTTTATCTGTATATAAAGACATGCTGTCAGCAGAGAAGTATCAAACAAGCAAAGACAACCGTAGATCATTCTATTTGACGTTTTCTCTTAAATAGATAAATATAACAGTGAAGTTTATTTTGGCATTATAAAAGAAACAGGACAGTGTAGTCCAGCAACTTCTCTGTCCTCCCGACAGAGATGGCTAGTTTGTTTGTTAGCTAACACTAGACGAGCTCGGGACGGGACGTAATAACTACTAGCATCTGTAGTAGTTATTACGTGCTGAACAACAAGGCAACAGTTAGCGCACCATTAGATGGGAGTAAATCTTACACACTAGGGCTTTAAATCCAAGGAGATGCTGATGCACATCCGTTGATGCTTGGACATGTTTCTCTGTGGGTGAACTCTAACAATTCTGCGAGGAAGTGTGGGTAGAAATGTTTCCAAATTTAGGTAAAAGACTTATCGCGACTTCTCTATAAACTTGATGTCAATTGCTGCTGCCAACGGTGGTACAGACAGTTATTGGGTTTTAAGGCATAACTGCTTTTTCACACTGAGCCAGGTTGCTTTGGATAGCTATTTCCCTTAATAAAGAAGATCACCATACGAGACACAAAGATGGAGACCATTTGTTTTCTCACAGCAACCTATTTAACAGAAACTGCACAAAATTAAACAAATATAAATGAATTTGACCCAAAGAAAGTGATGCAAGTGTAAATTTAAATTATATATTAATTATTCATAGAATTTTGGTCTTTATTTCCTTGAAAGTAATTATTAAATAAATCAAAACTTTCCATGAATCACGGTGGAAACTATCAACATCCAATTAATTGCTTTTTGCATTATTTACCTAAAACAAATCAGGTCAGCTAAAGCTGACCAATCACAACAGACTATTTGAGAGGCAGGCTTCTCTGATTTTCTGGTTTTACAAGTAATGGGAAATTTTAGAGGACATGTGCTGAGAGTCCAGGCGTAGCGGAGGGTGGAGTCACAGGGCTGCTTCCAGTGAACTAGCAGCTCCACTAGTTTCACTGGTTCGATCGGTTTCCAATCTGCATAGGCTGAAGAAGACACATTCATCCTAACGTCAAGATTGGTGACACGTACGCTGCAGTATCGACATGTCTGTATTTTCATCTTTTTAATACAGCTGGTCTGTGAAGGCCTGAAGAGTTTGTTAGAAAACATCAGCAAACAAACAGCACCACAATGACCAAGGACAACGGGGGTAATGTTCTGGATAAGTTTAAAGCAAGATTAGGTTATAAACCAACATCCAAAGCTTTAGACATTTTAAAGGCACAGATCAATCCATTTGTAAACAGGAAGAGTTTTCCTCAACGTCAAACGATATCAACATCATCCACCTATGGCTGTTTGCCTAAACAGACAGGCTGGCCAATGGTTGCTCTGGAGGAGCTCCCGGGATCCTCAGCGCTGGTGGGAGAATCCATTGACAGGACAATTATAATAGGAGATGGTGCTTTGCAGAGATGGGACCAAAACTTAATTTTTTGACTAACACTGCACATCGCGCTTTAAGGCACCCTCCTCATGATGAAACATGGTGGTGGTGGCATCGTGCTATGCGGAATATTTTCTTCAGCAGGGACCAAGAAAATAGATGGAGCAAAATACAGAGTAGTTCAGGAAGTAAATCTGATAGAGACGCAAACCCAGCAGGGCAATGACCCTAAATATACAGCTAGAGTGGGATGGTCCAGATCATAGCACGATAAAATGGCCTACTGAGAATCTGTTTAAAAAAAAAAGAAGACACTCAAATCTGACTGAGCTTTAGCTAAATTAGCAAAGAATGGGAAAAGGTGTCTGAATAGAAAAACATGGGTAGATTTTCATTTCCGAGGGAAATTGAAAACCTTCTATCCTTTTCTTTGTACTAATTCCAATTATGCTGCTTTGTCCCATCACATAAAATTCCAATAAAACATGTTTTTCCTTCTTCCCCTTATCCAGGATCCGGTCACAGGGGTAGCAGCCTAAGTAGGGAGGCCCAGAGAAGCAGCGGCTCTACTCTGAGTCCTCCCTGGATGACTGAGCTCCTCACCCTATCTCTAAGGGAGAGCCCAGACACACTACTTGTAGTGCCGCTTGTATCCGGGATCTCGTTCTTTCGGTCACGACCCAAATCTCACGACCATAGATGAGGGTGGGAACGTAGATCGACCGGTAAATCGAGAGCTTCTCTCTCCACCACGACAGACCGGTACAGAGTCCTCTTCACTGCAGACGCAGCACCAATCCGCCAATCGATCTCTCGTTCATTTTCCCCCTCATTGGTGAACGACCTGGAGATACTTAAACTCCACCACTTGGGTCAGGACATCCTCCCCGACCCGACTCAAGATCATGGCCTTGGATTTGGAGGCACTGACCCTCAGTTTCTGGTTTTTGATGAAGCACAATTGCACTGTATGTTTGTGTTGTTAGTCCTTAGTTAGTCGTCGGTTTGCAGACTGAATGCATTTTTTCTGCTAAGAAAAACAGCATTCCAAGGAAGGCTTTGGTCCTTTGCCCCACGTCTACAAACGCTTCGGATGATTCTTTCCTCTCAAGATTCCACAGAAACCGAGTTTTTCTCCTCTTTCACACCTTCGCTCCCGCTCCTCCTGCAGAGGGACAGATACACCGAGCAGCTGGCCCCATGCAGGGTCTCGCTTGGTTGGTCTGCGGGGCTCCGAGGATTTGTAACCTGAAATCCGGGCTTTCCGCAGCGAGCGACATTGTGTAAAACCTCAGCAGCTCTGCACGACATTTGTGTGAGTGCGTTGAGGGGTTAGGCGGGTGGGGAGAAAAATAAATAACTAACGGAGAGAAACTGTGATAACTCGGCCATGCAATTTGGACTTAACATACTGATGTGTTCACCAGTGCAGCATCCTACAAGCTGGAGGGAGATAAGACAGGAGGCTGCAGTCACAACATGAAGATCAAACAAATAAATAAAAGGGATTTAAAAAATGCATGAATGCAAATCCCACAAAATTCAGCTCTAAGTCTTATATACTTTTTAAAGATGATTTTGGTGCTCTGCATTCAGCGAGTAAACGGTGCTTTCCGAACCTGTGGTGGCTTGCTCGTATACCACGATTTAATGTACTTGTTTTTCCAAAACCAAGACAAAAATGCCAGAGGTGTCATTTTTTTTATTTTTTTGTTAAACATCCTGGAGGTAAAGAAGAAAAATTTATATTCTCGGGTAATTTCCTCCCCATTCTGTCTGTGAAGTTGAAAGTGACAACTGCAGTACCTTTGTTCTCAGAGTGCAGCTGCAAAAATAGCTTTCAATAATAAATCAGGAGGAATAAAAAGAAAAAAAAGTGAGCTGATTTCTGCTCAGCTGTGTATTTGCCAGGGGACCCGGAGCTTTTGTGTGTGTGTGACGTGTGCCAGCTGTGAGAAAGAATCAAGCTGGCGAACACCAACTGATCCTCTTGACTTCTGAGATGGCTCTACTTATCAGGCACGAAGCAAAAAATCCTAGCCCTGGAACAAACGGCTTATTCCTCCGCATGCCTCGGCGTCCAACCCCGAGCGGACAACGACTTAAGCAGGACGGCTGCTCGGGGAACGCATTCCTGGAATCTTCGCATGCAAACAGCGTTGTGATGACTCTGACATGCAAAGCGCCTTGACCAGCCGAGCGTTCACCTGAAGGCCTCAGGGTGGGGGATTTAATTTCTTGAGTGGCCCAGTGTGATAAATTGCAATCCAAATGTGACTTCCCTTAAGGCTGCATGGAGGCCAGCCAAGTGGAGCACAAGTGGAAAATAAAAGCCAGAGCGTTCAAGAAGCCTTGGGTGGGGGTGGGGGGTGTAGTGGGGGGGTTCTGGGCAGGCATCAATTATTAAGACGTGGGTGACAGTTGTGACAGTACATCTGTGTCACATCAGGGAGAGAAAGTTTTAACAAAGCCAAGTGGCACGCTGCTGGGAATATAAGACGAGTCCTTGCTGCTGCTGTTGTGTTGAGGTGGTAATATAAAAAACGCGTTTTCTCTCCATGAAAGCTGCAAGGAATGGATTGAAATGAGTCGACATCGAAGGGATGAAACGTAACACGATTGTTGCCAGGGACCAACTTCCAAGTTGAGGAAGATCGAAACTTTTGAGCGGCACCGTGTTGAGGGGTTTCGGGACGCGGGAAGCAGATGTTAGTGAGACGTGATGAAAGTACTGAATGAATGGACATGCAAAGAATGATTAAATGAGAATATGTCTCAATATGTCTACTGTCTGAGAATAATAATAATAATAATTGAACTTTATTGATCTCGCAATGGAGAAATTCACTTCTGCAGCTTAACCCATCCCTTTGGGGTGCAGGGGGCTGCCACTATGTGGCGCCTGGGGAGCAATCTGGGGTTAAGAAGCAGCATTTAGCTCCTATACTCCACTTATCTGGAACAAACTTCCAGAAAACTGTAAAAGTGCAGAAAGCATGAGTTCCTTTAAATCAAGATTAAAAACACATTTGTTTAGGATTGCCTTCGACTGTTCTAGTTAAACTGTTTTACTGAAACATCATTAGTTCCGCTTTATAGTTCAACTGTTTTTAGTGTTTGCTTTTAGTTTCTATTTTTCCATGTCCTATTTTGTTTCTACATTTTATTCCTACTTGCTTTTATTGTGTTTTTCCCCCCCTGTATTTTAATCATGTAAAGCACTTTGCATTGTCTCTGTACTGAAATGTACTATACAAATAAATTTGCCTTGCCTTGTCTTAAGGGTCTTGCTCAGGGACCCAGAGTGCAGGCAGTGGGGATCGAACCGGGTACCTGCAACCTTCTCAGAGCGCAAGCGCACTGCTCTAACCACTATGCGACTGACCAACACTGCATTACAGTTAAGCAGAAGGGAAATGAGACATGGTTTTCAACGTTTAATTATTCACAAATAAACATCTCAAAAGTGAGGAATACATATGTATTTAGCCTCCTTTAAACTGATGGCCCTGACATGTACAGGGAAGCTGTTGGAGTTGATGGAACGATACTTGAAAGTAAATGTGGGGCAATTCTGTATTGCTTCCTTTTTAAATTATATTTTGTTTGGCAAATTATTGGCAAATTAGTCAGTTGAACAGATCCATCCATCTTTAATACATACTTTACTCTTTCGGGGTCAAGGGTGTCCGGTGTCCATCTCCATCGGTCAACAGTTCAATAAACAGCACAATGAAAACCTGAAATAAATGGGTATATAATATAATACAGGGTATAATATAATAATAATAATAAGTACATATAATAATTAAGATAATAATCGAAAAGTCTACTTGACAGCATCTATAAGCAATGAAGTCAAGAAACGTGCCAAACGTTTCAACAACAACAAAAAGTAGAAATACCAGATGCCATTCAAAGACACATTTAAGACCATTTCTCAACCATGATTTAAAGCAGGTCATCAGAATGAAGTCTATTGTTTTCTGAAACTGTGTTTTGTTTTGTATGTCAGGTAGTGTAGACCATTAAACCATCAAAGATTTCCCTTCCCCAGGCAGAGAGAACATGAACTGTTTTCCTCTAAATATTTTTTTGCCATATCCCCAATAATGAAAAAGCTAAACTTAGCTTAGAAATAGATTTTCCTATGGCAGTTTCGTGCTTGGTTTGAAAAAAAAAACTGAACAAGAGTTGCTGCTCTTGTCTTCCTGGGGTTACTGTCCTGAAGATCGCATCTAAGATATAAAAATATACATCTAAACTATGGATTAAAGTAGTAAAGCAATTCTCCGTTTCTGTTTAATTTTACCTGCTTTTATTAGAAAAAAAAAACATTTACATGATGTCATCTTTTTAGTCTGGTCCTCTCCTGCCATACAGATGAGTGCCGTTACTTTACACAGAGGCATCACGTCAGCAGTTTTCAGGAAACATGTAATCTTAGATTTTGACCTCTAATTTGGTTTCCGTTTTGCTTCATCGGCGCTAAATGGATACTTATTCTGTTTGGCCGGTGATATCATTCACCAGCACTGTTTACGCTGCACTTGTTGCACCCTTGCTGATGTGATACCAGGTAGGTATCCGAGCTGAGCCGTTCTCCAGAAAGCTGCAGGTTAGATCACAATGACTCATGTGAGTGTGTACTGTATGAGCCCACTGACTCATCTGTATTTCTTTGTAATGAACAAAAACCACTAAACAACAACGTCTGGCTGACCTAACGAAGCCTTGTTTTTGTCAGCAAACACGGCCCGCACGGGGGAGGCACTCTCAGTGGTTGGAAAACACCGCAGAGCCCGATGCTTTTTGGACTGACCGCGGGGGCTGGAGTGGGTGACCAATCAGTCAGTCTTGTCTTTGTATTTCCGCCTTTACTCATTCGTCTCTCTCTCCGATTTCCCCTCACCCGCCGGTGCGTCTGCAGGTTGCCAGGTGATGCTGATGCAGTGGTTGTCATCAGCTAAAATCTGTCACGGCAGATATTTAAGGCGTAAAGGCTAACGGGGTCACCTAATTGATCATTGAAAAAGCTTTTAACGCTGTTTGAGCTAATCGTGAACCACAAAGAATAAAAGCTCACCAGATCTGTGTCATGCAAGTGGCTTGAAGCAGTGTGGATATGATCTCGGAGGAGCTTCAGTCACAGACACAGGATTAAAAGGATTTTTTTGTGTGCATATAAACGTTCCGGCTTTGTAAAACAAAGGAAATTACAATGTTGTAATTAATGGGCCATTGTTTTCCCTGGTTAAGTAAACTGAATGATTTGAACTCAATGTTGGGGAAAAGTGTAAGACAACTTAAAGGGTACACATAATGCTTTTTAGTTATTCCCTTTCACATTAAAATCCTTCAGTTGTGGTCTACATAAAGTGGAACATCAATGCTTTAGTCTGAATTCCTCTTTAATTTATTATGATGTTCCTCCTTTTTATCCCTGTTCTGAGGTGCATTTTAAAGCAACTCGTTTTGGTGCTGTCTCTTTAAATCTAAAGGAGGCGCTTCAGGCCCTGCCCCAGTCGAGGTTGCAGAGCATTCCACTTCCCTTCGATCGGTCATTTTTTGGAGCATATTGTGGGATGGTGTTGTAAACAACAGATGAATTATCCACTTGTAGCTTCAACATCCTTCCGCTCGGAGTACAAAATAAAAATGGTGGATTTGTATGACTGGTAAGCAGGAAGTCCAGGATCTTGTTTAGCAGCTCTGCAGCAAATACTGTGATGTTGTTGTTTCAACAAACAAAATAGAAAACAGAAAAAACTGACCAGCTTAAAAAATATGACCAAAAAGAATATAAAGATATCTACACAACAACTAAAGAAACTACATTAAAATTTTCGGCACTTCTAGAGACTCCAATTACACCAAAAAAAGTATTTAAGGGCTAAAAAAGTGGATTTTGTATGATATGTCGCCTTTAAAAAAACCGTTTTGGTTATGTTTAATATTACAGAATTATCAGTTTTCTCCATTTTACTTCACCAATTTAATATAATAATGACCAGAAAATAGAGGTTTTTATTTTAGTAGATGTTCTCAGGATGGGGCAAATGGTTGTCCCATTCTGAGAACCCCCCCACCCCAACAAAAGGGTAAAAAATGTAACTTTTATTGTTATCTGTTTTTAGAGCTGTCATTCTGAAGGTTATCCAGGATCCCTTGTAAAATTTATAAGATGTATATGGGTTCATTTCTAACATATAACAATACTTTCTAACAACTGGAATGTTTCAACATGGACACTTTTTTTTAACTATATAACATTAACAACAATATAAATGGCTTTTAGCCCCACTTATACCTGTATTCAACTTTTAACTAACTATGAATCTCATATGGCAAACATAATTTCAAGCCATCAATGTCAAAGACAAACTTCAGTTACATTAAGTTTTGTACTTGCTTAAAGAGTTTATTAATAGTATTATTCTTCATACTGCTGACGGAAGGTACATACCGAACAGCAGGGGCTGCTGTTATCACATTTAGAGTGATTTAGAAGGCCTGTGTTAGACAAAAGACATGCCCCCCCCAGATGTAATATTCACAAGAGATATTCACAACCTGATCACGTTTTTAAAACATGTAATCAGTAAGATAACCAAAACTCTTACAATGATATTGTGTAAGTGAACCCAGGGCTGACCGATTGTCTATCTTTGCAGCTGTAAGCCAGCAAACCTTTTCGCTATTTTCCTGGTGTTAGAT
Organism: Fundulus heteroclitus; assembly: GCF_011125445.2. Taxonomy (NCBI): domain Eukaryota; kingdom Metazoa; phylum Chordata; class Actinopteri; order Cyprinodontiformes; family Fundulidae; genus Fundulus; species Fundulus heteroclitus. The sequence continues at coordinate 7,626,153 of NC_046375.1, forward strand.
TTCTTGTTTCCTTTTGTTCCAGATTTACTAACTTGAAACAACCCAACGCTTCCACAGGAGCCTCTCTTGGGTCTTGAAATCCCCTCTTGGTTCAGACATTGTGTTCAATATTAGGAAACTCCCCCCATTCTGCAGAAGCTCAAATGCAGGTATTTGAAGCAAAGCGTGCATATGCGCCCCGCTAGTCTACAATAAGAAATCACTGCCCCAGTGGTTTTACCTGGTCTAGGACCATCTTTTTGATTTAGTATTCTGTTACTTTTTGTTTTTTATTCATGTTTTGTCTCATCTATTCACTGTTGTTCATCATGTTCCATATTCTTGCCTTATTAGTTGCTCCTTTGTGCCTTATTTCTTAGTTTGCACTTGTGTTCCATTCCCTGTATATTCTAGTTTTTTTTCCTCTTATAGGTTAGTATTTGCCTTTTCTCCTGGGTTTAGGGTTTTTGTGTGTGTCTGTAAATCTCCTCGTGTTAATTGGTCTCCTCGCTTACCTTCTACTAGCTGCTCCGCATCATCCTCTGAGTCACGCACCAGCATCCACTGTTATTCTCTAAATGTTCCTGGGTATTTAAGTTCTTTGTTGGTTATTGTTCTCCACCGGATCCCCCTGTTACACTTCCCACTGTGCTGCCCATGTTCCTCATCCTGTTTCCCTTGTGCCCTCCTGTAAGTTCTCGGTCCTTTTATAACACAATATGTTCAGCCAATGCTCCAGTTGGCGCCTGGGTCCTCCTCCAAACTCACACCCATACTTAAACATACTTAAAAAATCTAATATTGTATTTAAAAAATTGCACACCTTTCACAAAGCAGGGGAAATGTCCACCTTGGTTGAAGAGATCCAGCTGTCCCACCTGCAATATTCCTTTGTTAGATTGCTATTCACTCACTGGTTGTGCCTCCAGCCTACACTGTAGCATCCTTTGTTTCCTCAAGTCATTTCCTAGCTCAGACCATACTTGTATAACTCACCAAAGAATCTGCACTGACTAACTGTGTCTGTTAGACTTGATTTTAAGGTGCTTTCATTGATTTTGAAAGGTAATAACAGTTACAGTCCAACCTAATAGCTGACTGGCTCTTACCTGACAAACATGACCCTGAAAGCTTCTCAGAAAGGTATTTCTTTGGTATCTAGATAAAATGAAACTACACAGTGAGGCGTCATGGTTTTGTTATGGCTCTGCCTTCTGGAACTTCTTGAGGACCTGAGGTCAGCTAAAAGGGATTTTTAAAGCAAATTAAAAAAACGTTTGGCCTGGCGTTTACTTCAAATCAGTTTTGTGTTTTATTTACATCAGTTCTTACATATTCTTTAGTAATTTATTTAGTTCTATTGCATTTAATCTGAATGCCTTTCATATTATTTAATATTTTAATCACATTTGGTACCACTAGTGTAGATTTAATCGTAAATCAAATGTAATTTTATGTCTATCTCTAATTCTTTGTCATTATAAATAGTATATAATACTGTTTTTGGTGTTTTAGAATTGCAATATTTTTATTTGATCTATATCTGCCTCTGGTGTTGTCTTATTTACAGTGGCTATTATTTTTCCTTAGTTCTACATTTTCTGTAATTTATTGTTATTTATTGTTGTTGAATATAATTTCTGATTATCAATGTATTTCAATAATTTTTTTTCTGGTGTGTTGGTCATTCGCATTGCATTTTATTCTTCTGTGAATCACTTTATGTTACATTTATTTGTACTGAAAATGCTCTATAAATAAAATCTCACTTTGAACCGGTTGTTTTCCGAAAATAGGCAAATGCAAATGATGAACATTATCCATAAATAAAGACATAGTTTTATAATGAGGTAGCTAATTTAAGCTTTACTACCTCAGGCAAAACCGCTGGCTCGTAAACCTTTATTTCCGCTTCTTCGTTTGCATTGAAAAGGCTGCGATAGTGTACCACAAGCTGACATTTCGTTGCTGGCCTTTCCCTGCGCTAGCCTTTAAATTAGCGGTTTTGTGTGTCTTTGTGCTGTGTTAAACTGTGTGTTAGGTCAGATTAACAAATGTTAAGGCCCTTAGCAGGCTGAATAACAGCATTAACCAGCAAACAATGGGACTGTGGGACTAAGCCCTTTTGCAACCTGTCTGACAGCTTGTTGCGTTGATGTCATCCTCTGACTCAGGCTGTTACCGCCGCCGCTGCCACCCTGGACGTTTGGAGGCATGACATCACCAAATGACACGTATCATTCTCCACCACTGCCTCTGTGCTTTCAGTTCGACACTTTGTTCTTTCTCTTTAACTCCAGTCATTTGCATACTCATCAACTTTGCTGCATTGTGGGCTTCCACCTTATCAGAATGTGAACACAGAGGAGGAAGGGGAATTATACTTTGCTCGTGGAGACTCAGATAAAGAGGATGGAAAAAAAAACAACAACGAGGATCTCATCATTATCACTTGTTGTGTGTTGATATGTTCAATTCAGTTAGTTAAATAACATAATAACAGGTTTCTGTATTTAGGACCCTATTCTTTTTATTATTTATTTCACTTCACAAGCTTTTTTACACAGAACATTCTACGGATATTTTCATGTCCTAGGAAATCCTAAGATTTAACATCAATATCCAAAACCTTAAGCCCCACAGTGACAGAAAATCAGTAGGTAGAGTTTGATCTCTGTGTCTCAGCATGAAACGTCCACGTCATTAGCCAAATGTCAGCTGCTGCTCTACTGGGGGGTAGAGGTTCAAAGATAATGAAGATATTCTAAACCAGTGGTTCCCAAAAGCTTTTAAGATACCAGTCCAAAAATTACCCGGCCGTTGCCCAGACTTACAGCCTCTAAATTTCTAGTTGACACACGCAAACATTGCCAATGAGGTACTGACACATGGTGGCAACACGACCGATTCTAACAACTATTCCAGTGAATTATTCATTTTAACCACTGAAAACCTAAATTATAACTAGTGTTGCGCCGATGCCATTTTTTGGCCCCAATACCGATACCTGATACCTGGCTGTGCAGTATTGGCTGATACCATACCGATACCATCTGTTTGAAATTGATGTGTGAGTGTATATATGAAGAACTGCATACTACTCAGGGTAGTAGAACTTTTTATTGCCTCCATGGAATGGGTGACAATAGTTGAAGAAACTTTTGGCTCTCAAAGGCCAAAACAGTGCAACATTCGTGAAATAATAACATGTATAATAGTAGTGCAACAGTAAAATTACATTAATAATTGAATAATCTCTTTTAAATCCTGAGTTTTGGCTCTCAAATGCCAAAATAGTGCAACTTTCATGAACTTATATAACATGTATAATACTAGTCGGGAGAGAGAAGTCTGCGTTCAAGTGACATACAAACATCCAAATGGTATCGATGCCCTATTTGTTGGTAATCGCCGATACCGATACCACAATTTTAGTGCTGGATCGGAGCCCCGTCCGATACTGGTATCGGTATCGGTGCATCACTAAATATAACCTAATGTTTAAAATCTTTTCGAATGCTTGCTCCCCTCAGACAGTGGAGTCATGCTTCCAACTTTCAGAACAACACCAAAAGGTGTGTGCTCTCAAAACTACAGAAGCATGATCAGTTTTTACGAGTAAACGTTTGTAGAAATTGTCAAATCACGTTCACCTACACAAGTTTTAGGTTTAAAACAGCTTTACACGTTCTTCACGGCTGGGGACTCATGGAGAGCACTTAGCTGCTCTTAGCTAAGTTTTACCCAATTCTAATATTCAGCTCTCTACCAGGAACCTGAAATACGGTATGTTGTAGCAATTTTTATATATAAGATATATAAGATGAACCAGAAGGATTGCTTTATTGCTTTACATGTTTTATAAAGATGTCATGTTTCGTGAGGCTTGAGAAAGGAGAATTCAATAGAAAGCCCATATAGCAAAATCAAACATCGACAAGAAGAAAGACAGAAAACAGGGCAGACTGACGACCCACGCGAAAAGAACAATGGAAAAAAAAAAATCAGGCAACAGCAACAGGGAGCATGAAATCAACAGAAAATAAAAATCTAGCAAGCCTATATACTGAGTGCAGGTGTGGTGAATGGCATGGGCTACAGGTGTGAGCAATCAGGTGGAGATGAGGAACAGCTGAAACTATTGAAGACAAAGGAGCTGAGCTGAGGAGTGTCTTAAACAGGAACTGAACCGGAAATCACAAGGAACAAATCTAACAGAAATAATACAAAATGTAAAAAGAACACAAGCATGAACTAAGAACCTAATCCACGTATGTACTAAAATGGAAGCAACTGGAGATCATAAGGGAGCAAACTAAAACATAAATACTCAAACACCTAAAGGATTGTGACAAAAGAACAGTTTTGGTTATGAATTGTGGACCAACAAGGTCTTAAAGCTGGAGTCGTCGATTTTCCCCCTTCTTGAATAACAGCGCATGTGCAAGACCGTTTTACCTGCTGTTCCACTTTTCAAGGGGATTATGTGAAATATTCTCCCAAATCCACTCTGGTCTTATGTCTTTCTACTGAGGCCTTCCTCTTCTCATAAACTTGAGTGCAGTTTGCATCTTGCGACTCTCAGACATTTTCAAAGTATACGGTGAGAGTAGCGGCGCTACAAATGAACGGCTAACACCGAAGCTAACAGCTAAGCTAACAGGGTACATAAACACTAGAAGTGCGGATGGGCAGCTAGCAAGCGGAAACTAACAAGGAACATGCACACACACTGGCGTTACGTGAGCACGTCAGAATGATTGTGGGACAACCAATAGATAAGGCGATACCCCGGGAACTCGAGGGACAGAGGGGGATGAGGGCAGGACCAAAACTCTGACCAATCTCTGCTCTTTGGTGTAAATGACAGAATCGGTCAGTTTTTCCAGGACTGCAGCTCCCACAGAGATTGAATTTCTTAACCTCTTTTTTTGTGAATACAAAATGTATTGACTACTTTCTGTAATGATTTGCTTAGACTGAGGAGCAGATTAACCCCATTATTCAGCCAGACACTTGAGGTAATGTTTAACAGGATTTATTGAAGTGATGATGCCAGGCAGGCAGGCAAAAACAATCCAAGCTGGGTACAGAGCAGACATCCAAGCACAAAACCAAAAAAACTAACAGGAACTGGGCAGACAAACAGGTCAGATTAAGTAATCAGGAAGACAGGGAGAATACAGAATGCTGGAGAGCTCTTACCGGATGAATGAGGACTGGGACATGAGACATGACGTTCTAGCAAGGAGCAGAGAACTGAGGCAGGTATAAATAGACAGGCAAACAGGTGAGTAGGGAGAAACTAATTAACCAGGAACAGGTGAAAGTGATCAAGGAAGGGAAAGTGACTGAGAGAATTCGGGGAGTAAACATATACAAATAATTATTAAATATTTAAAGAAAACTAAATTATTTCAAAGAATATGATTAAAATAGGTGTGTGTGTGTGAATGGGTGCATGATCTAGGGGGGTGGATTATAAAGATATATATAAAAATGGATGACAGTATGTAGGTATATATAAATAGGAAATTCATTTAGTTAAATTATATATTAAAGGTAGGAGTAGGAAGATACAAATACTTATATAAGTTGATAGTCCATTTCGAACCACACTCCATACCAGTAGGTGGCGGTAATGCTGCTTAAAGTTTGTTGCCAACCGCCAATAAAATCAAGAAGAAGAAGAAGAAGTGACTGAGAGGCTGATGGGACAGAAACTTAAGATGAACAACTACAGAGCCAAAATAACGATAAAGAGAAAGCCCAAGATAGAAAACAAGGCTAAGACTGAACAGAACACAAGCTTTAATAAAAACTAATAAAGAAGACCAGATAACTAAAACAGTAAACAGGCTAAACATGAATCCAATACAAAACAAAACTAGAAACAGAAATAAACCCTAAAGCAGGAAAGCTAACTTAACCAAAATAACAACATGAACCAGAACAGAACATTACACTTTCAGGATGGAAGGACTATTTCACCCAGTATAACAAAAGGTGTTTCTGAACAGGATTACCAACTATAGCGTTAAATATATATAAATTGTAAAAACCCTACAGAGTATCATGTTTATGACCACTAAATAATTCAATTCAATACAATTTTATGTATATAGCGCCAACTTACAACATCTGTCATCTCAAGGTGCTTTACAAAGTATGATAGTGTAAAGGTTTAGGAGGTATCCTTTGCATATATTGCTATATCTTCAGTGGTGGTTTTACTAAACATAAGTGTAACCTTTGATACTGCTGAAGACAATGATTTACTTTATAGATCCGGACAGACTGGAATCTCTGGAACTGTCCTTGAGTGGTTCAAGCAGTGTCTCAAAGACAGGATTTTCTTTTGTGAACAGGATTTAAACTATTGTGTTCCACGAGTTTCAAAGGTCCGACACTTGGCGTGCTTTCATTCGGCGGAGATACCAGGAGAAGGGGCATTCATTTTAATACATATGGTGAAACCAATTAAAAATGTATTCTTATATTTAATGAAACCTTGAATGTTTACATCACAAAGCACATTTTAAAGATTTTAACACACAAAGAACATTACCAGAGTTTGACTGTTTGTTCTCAGCCTAGGGAGGCTCATTTGTCGAACACACCAAATAGATTATTTCAGTCCACTAAAAGTTATCTCCATGAATAATAATGAGGCTACTTGTGCTTTAAAACAAAATCAAGCTGGCATTCAAGCATTAACGATTTCAGAGGAATCTATGTGATTTGCTCGCAGTTACTCCTAACAACGTATTTTACACATTACACATAACTCTTCATGTAAATAAATGTCCTTACACTTGCAGGATCATTCAGTTTCCATACAACACGACAGGACCAAAATGTTACATATTAAGGTGTCACTGGTACATATTTACAGACAGTTTCATCATCCCGCCATTAAGTTGCACAGCGAAGACAACAAGGTTCAAAGGCATTTTTTTTTAAAAGTATTTAATTATTACTGGAGGCAGACTTTAAGGTTTTATTTTTCTTTACTTACCCAAAAAAAAAAAAGAACATCTGTTCATCAAAACTGCTCAGGAAAGGCAACAAATTAGCTATTCTACCCACCTGGTTTATGGGCAAACTTTTCTCTGGCAACATTCATCCTCTGTCACACAGGAAGGGAAGCGTTTTACATTTCTGACAGCTGCAGCAGCTTGTGTGGAGTAATATGGGAAGAAGCTGAAGGGTTAGTGTGAGTAATGTTTCCATGTGTGTCTGAACTGAAGATGCAACAAAACATGGATGCAAACCTCCATTAAAACTCGCAGCGATAGGCTAGATCTTTCTTTCATACACTGACAGTTCTGATGCATTGCTGTACTGAACCAGAGCAGTTCTCTTTGAATGCCTGAAGACAGCTGCAAATGGAGGATAAAGCCTCAGCCTCCTGTGGGAGAAAGCATTCAGACCTAAAATGTCCTGGCTTCTGCACAGCCATGCATCAGATGTCCATCCCACTGTCCTAGAAATTGTTGCTATTTAGGCATGATTACCACCCGGTGTGGAGAAAGTCACCGTTATTTATATTTTCATTTGGGTCAGCTGGGTTTACAGGGTGAGGGGAGCAGAGACACCAGACAACCTGATGGTTGAAGCAGTAGTAGTTTAGGTTATGACCTCAGAACTGGCACAAATAGGCACCCCAGTTAAAGGAGAATGGCATAAATATAAGGGGGCATCATCAAAAATCCCCAAGGGGATGATGCGGTTCCCCTTTGGGTTAAGGTCAGAGTTAAATCGAGATCCAACTGCGGGCCGGGTGAAAATATCCGCCGCTTTGGAGATCATCGTGACACGCTTCATTAAGAGGTTGATGTAAATCCAAAAAAAATATGCATCTGATATCCACTTCTTCGCTTAGTTCATTCACCGCAAGCGTGAGCGAATGTTGAAACGTCACGATTGCCAGCTGGACAATGTTTAGTCGCTCCTTGGTGACCGAGACGATGAGTCACGGCTCCTCCGGCAAAACGACCGAGCCGACAGGAGCGCCGAAGTCTGAGCGGACTGCAGGAGCTCAGGGAACACAGGGCTGCTATGAGTTCAGCCATGGAGCTGTTATTGTTAAATGTAAACAGTCCCTGTCCTGGTAATCTGTCAAAGTGCACCCCCACCACCACCTCCACCCCCACACAGCCAACACTCCCAGGATAAACTTCCCTGTATATTTAGAACATGATTTTTTTTTTTTTTTTATCTGACTTTCACTGCGCCCCACCGATTTGTTTCTGCTAAATATAGTCGTCCTCAACCCTCAGCTGGAAACCCCCTGTCAGGCTGTTACAGAGGCGGTAAAAACCAGAAGATGACGTCTGACGGGTCTGAAACATCTCTGCACACAATTCATTAATCAAAATCTGTTTGTTTTTTGTGTGTTTTTTTTCCTCCCAGGTGCATCGCTATAAATTTAAGTCAGTGAAAAATATTTTTTTTTCTTCTCCCCGATAATTTAATTGAGAAAGTGAAACTCATATGGACGCCATGCATTAAATGCAGAATGACGTGTTTAAAGTGTTTATTTCTGGTAATTGTGACAATGATGGTGTAGCTATCCCTGTTGGTTTTTCACGCTTTTCCTTACACTTAACTTTCCATGAGTATGCTTGTATTCAGCCAAATTCTTACGTCAGCCACTTTGTGGGTTGACCTTTTTGTGGAGTGTCAATTTAGCAGTCTTCCCTGTGGTTGTTTAAACCATAATAAAGTATTTCTGTCTTAAAAGTATTTTTATTTATAGTGTGACATAATATTTCCAATTTCTGAGAAACTGATTTTTTTTGTTCTCATTAGCATTGAGAAACCAGCAACCTCGCCGAAAATAAATGTTGGAAATTTATCAATTGGTTTGATGACTCAAAGTGAGTTTTACTGTCAACTGAGTTACCAAAATAAATCAATTTGTTTATGAAAATGTATTTTGTATTAATTCCTGTTAAACTGATTTCCTGTTAAAATGTGTTTTATGATCTGAAAAATTGAACTGTGACAAAAACAAACAACACAAGTAGAAAAAATGTCAGAACAGTAAAATTAAGCTAGATAAAGCTTTAACTCATGAAAGCTAAAACTTCACAAAGAAACTGAATATGTTTATTCCTGATGGTTAAAATATATGACAGAGAGAGAAAGAGAGAGAGATTTGAAAAAGGAGAAAAAAATCACCTAAAAAAAACTTATAGCAAACTGGCTGTGCCGGAAAATGTTCTGCTCTGCTGTGAAACTAATGACTGAAGTTGAAATTTTATTTTACGTAACTATTGATGTGATTCTGAATGCAAAATACTGATTAACGGCAGAATCTGTTAAATTTAACTAAATTCTGGGTAAAAGAGATCATATCGGTTAAAGGGGAAGTTTACAGACACTATGAATAAACAAGTTTTTGTAGCTAAAAGCGTCAACAACAAAAAAAATACAGGACCAGCTGACATTAGTGAATTGGATTTCTCAAAGGCTAAGGATTCCTTTTCTTGTTGTCAAATTACACTTAACTAGACATGATTATTTAATAATAAGGAAATTAAAACTTGCAAATATTTAAAGAAATATTCAGTTCTTTAAACATTAAGATGTGGAAATTTGCCACTGGTCGCTGCATCTCTATATCCCTCTGTGTTGAGACTGCATCCAGTGATGTCGCGCCTTGTTTTATTTAGTTTTTTTCTGCCAGTGAGGGAGATGCGGGCCCATACCATCCAACGGCCTCCACCAGAATCTATTTGGATGGGGCAGAGAGCATTTTTAATGGCTGCAACCCACATAGTCAACTACTAAACCCACATGTTTATTTTACAAAGTTATACCAGGCTTTCTATTGGTAAAGGATATATTGCCAAAAAGAGTTGTTACAGCACAGAAATAAAATATTTCATTACTTTTCGTGCTAAGCAGATAAGCGTGCAACCATTTTTTATTACTTTTATTTGAGAAACATTTTTCAAAGAAACATCTACAGTTTTCCTTTCACTTCACAATTATGCGCTACTTTATGTTGGGCTATCACAAAGAAAAAAAAAAATCCTAGAAAAATACAGTGAAGTTTATGGTTGTAATTTGACAAAATGTGAAAAAGTTCCAAGCGTGTGAACATCTGTTTTGCAAAGCACTGTAATACTGAATTTATTTATAAACCCTATATGACCTCCCTGTACTGAAAAGGAAGTCAAGGGGTTTCTCAGCACCTTAGTTTCGAACACAAAATGTCGGAGCAGGTGTGAAACTAAATGTTGTCAGCGCGTGATAAAAACCTATATACAGGAAATCAAATTTCCATCCCGTAAAAAACAAGCAACAAAAAGACGAAGAAGAAAAAAAAAAAAACAACAACAACAGTGGTGTGACGGCACTTCTGAGGGATGCACCAGATTGCATTGACAGACTGGGCTGGCAGCTTTATAAATTTTTTTTTTCCATCAAGACTAACAGTCAGACATCTTTATTGAGCTTGCACATTCAAGTAAAGCCTCTACTGACTGAAAGAGATAAAAGGATCAGTTCATGAAAGGGGTAGACATGCTTGAAGCTGTCTTGTTCTGTGTGGTACAGTAAGAGTAGGAACTGATAAATATGCAGAAGGTGAAGATGCAAAGGTCGACAGGCTGTTGAGTCTTTTGGCAGCGTCCCCCCCCCCCCGACCCCCCACCCCTCGCTGTCGCTGGACATGTTGCTTTTCAAGCTGTTGCGACTGCAGTAAGCCCATCTGTGCCGTTCCCTCTCAGAAGCCATCAGCAGTAACACTCTCCCTTTTATTAAACCTTGAGCCCATAAAAAAAACTAACGAGGTGGGAGAGAGGGGTGTCCTGTGAATATTCAGGACTAAAACAGCAGTTAGTAAATGGGGAGGGGTTTTCGATTTGTAAGTTAAACAGTCACCTGTGCCGGGCTAAATGAATATATGTATGACAACTTGTTTCCAAGGTTACCTAAGGTTGAGGTTTTTCTGTGCAGCCGTGAATGTGACTCTGCATCTGCACCTTTTTGCTGAAGACAGGAAGTGGTTTGGGTCTTTCATCTGGGCCTGCAAATGCCGCACGACAATCAGTCACATTTTCCATGCCGAGCTGTTAGAAAAAAAAAAAAAAAAAAAAAAAAAACAGAGAGAGAAAAAAAAAGCACAACCACATGACTGTGTTTCACATCAAGGTTTGACATTATCTAATGTGAGATACGCGAAACCGCACTCTGTCATGTTTTCCACCGTGTGACATTTCTAAAAGGAAGATGGCTGTCTCGGTCCACATCAAGATCTTGCAAAAGAGGTTCTAAAATGAGTTTTCTCTGAAGTGATGAAATGCTTTCATCAGCAGAAATCATTTTCACATTTACCTGTTACCCCCGTCTCTGAAAGCAACAGATTGCAGAGATTAGGGATAAAACTATGTGTTTCGGCATAGCTCTGTGCAGCCGACCTGAGCGGCAGAGGCAGAAAATGGAAAACATCAAATTCTAAATCCCTTGCTTTGTAAAAAAAAAAAAAAAAAAAAAATGTAATATGAATATCCCATTTATTAGTTTTCCATACAGAAAATCACACACAAATTTATTAAAACTAGACAAACTCCATCTATCTAGTGTCTGTAGCTGCTTATCCTTGCTGGGTCTCAGGGCTGCTTTCTCCACTGGTAATGTCATGGGGAGGAGAAAGGCATCCATCCATCCATCCATCCATCCATCCATCCATCCATCCATCCATCCATCCATCCATCCATCCATCCATCCATCCATCCATCCATCCATCCATCCATCCATCCATCCATCCATCCATCCATCCATCCATCCATCCATCCATCGTAACAGGTCCAGAAGGGGAAACCCAGACGTCCCTCTCCTGCAGCGACACTCTCAAGCTCATTTTGGGAGATTCCAAGGTCAAACCCAGTGAGTTTTAAGTCAGCCCCAGGGTTTTCTTATAGGGGGGCATGCCTTGAAATCTCCATAGGGGAATATTTAGATCAGATGGCCAAACAATGGAGAAGCTGTGGGTCTCTTGCAAGCTCCTTCTGGATGACAGAGCTCCCCACCCTATTGCTTGGACTCAGTCTTACCACCATATGGAGGAAGCTGTTTGCATTCAAGATCTTGTTGTTTCAGTCATTGTCTGTATCATTACCATAGATGATAGTTGGGATGGAGACAGACCAGCAAATTGAGAGCTTTGCCTTTTGGCTCAGCTTTTTTCTACATTGATAGCCCATAACAGCACCCACATTACTGCAGACCAGGCCCAAATCCCTCTGTCGATCTGTTTGTCCCTCCTGCCACCACTTCTTTAGTTGGGGCAAGGGCTGACGGCTAACATGGAGGGAGAATTCCACCTCCTTCAAGCTGAGAACTATGTTCACAGTCATAGCAGAGCGGACTCTTTTCATGGCCACTTCTCAATTGCAATGAATGGCTCCAGCGTGCGATGAAGGCAGCAACTTCAAGATCTCAGTAGAAGCACACCATTTGCACAAAGAAAGACAAGACCCTGAGTTTAACAAAGCATATTCACTTCACGACCATCCCTTGAGAACCTGTCCATGAACTTCACTAACCGGACCAGAGAGAAGCAGCTGCCCCGGGAGAGTCAAATCTGCTGACACAGCTACTTCTTTGGCTGTACGATGATCTGATAACCCTGAAAAGCAAAAAAAATAAAAAAATGCCCTCCATACATTGCAGCAACCCCTACCAATCTCTACCAATAAAGCGCAATAATTGAATCCAATTTTCAGTTTAATTTTATTTATATGGCGCCAATTCATGATACATGTCATCGCAAGGCACTTTACAAAGTCAGTAGTGTCTTAATAAACAACTGCCTTAAAATGAGCCTGCTAGCGCTCCCATTGAGAGCGAGAGGAGCCCAAAACGTGACTTTTAGATTAACTTGTCTCTGTAAATTGCAGCTGGGAATAACTGTGGGGGGTGCATGCTTGTGCGTCTCTGTGTCGCCATGTGATGGACTGGTCCTGGTCATGAGTGTCCGTCTCGCCCATTGACTCCAAGGCTAAGTAGCTATAGACCACAGATGGATGAATAAATGACAGTCTTCATAAACTGTGGCATAAACTTGGTCCCTGTGGTACCACAATCCAAGTGCGTCCTCTCCTAACAATGTTACACAGCCTCTTTCATTGTGTTCCCTGAATTTAAAGCAATTAAATCAAATAATGGCATGTTTACATGGCTGGTGAGTACACAATAATTATGATAAAATCATCATACTTGAGTGGAGCGTGCTGTCGTTATTAACAATTAAAACAGTGCAACATAGACAACATTTACATTCTCAATATATATCTGGGTAAATTAATTTCACAGCCAACAGATTGTTTTTCCAGTGACAGAGGTAACATGAGGCAGTTTTGCATAGAAATACATCATGTGCACAAACAAAGGGTACTTCTAGGAAGCAGCTGCCTTTTCAAAAAACCTGTTTGCATCTGAAATCTGCTTCACTATCAGAAACACCATATCATAAAAAGCTCCTATTATTGGCTGTCAACCTCTACCTTGTGTTATTTATTCATTTATCTTTTAGAAATTGCATTTATAAACATAATTCCTGGTTCACTGACAAAGCCTCCTTTTCCTCCTGCGTTGAACGAGATTCCTATTTTGGTTTAGATTTACAAACTCTGATGTTAGGAACTGCCCGTCGGTTAAACCACAGTTTGGCCCGATGAAACCTGAAATACAGGGTGAACTAGTTGAATTTATTCATGTGCTCTGGTTGTGCTTCATCAAATTTTGCATTTTAATTTTATGCTGGGGCAGCACAGTAGCACAGTGGGTAGCATTGTTGCCTTGCAGCAAGTTCTGCGGTGCTGCAGGCTGATGGCACAACGAAGTTTATGTCTGCCGATCGTGCACGGTGCAAAATTCTTTTCAGACTCAAAATGGAATATAGTAAACACTTGTTGTATGTTGTTTTATTTGAATGATTATATCATTATATGTTTTTTATTCTCCTTTTATGGTAAAAATATGTGACTTGGCCTATTTAAAATATCGAACTATTCAATAAATTAGAATATTATAGAAAAGTTCATTTATTTCTTTAGCTTAATTTACAAAGTGAACACCTTATATAGATTAATTACACACAGTCATTTGTCTGGGAGTCAATTAACTAATTTCTGTTAATTATGATGATTTTACGCCTATGTCTAATGAAAAAAAACATAATTTAAGATTAGAATATTCCATCAGAGCAATAAAAAAATATAAGGAAGTCAGGGCTTCATGAAAAGTGTGTTTAATACCAGCTTAAAGTTTATTATTTTCAAAAGGAACTTTTAACATACATATCTGTCAGATATTTGAGCTCATCATCTGGGGTTTCCATGGTTCAGTAGCCTATATTCTATATTTATTGTGATAGCTCTTTAAAAAAATATCTTCCTCACCCTAGGATTTGGCAAATAGAAATGTTTTGGTAATCCTAACTGCTTACAACAGGATGAGTTAGCCTGCATTCAAGTCAGACAGTAAGCAAAACAAAGTTATATGCCTATTTATACAATGTGTGCTAATATCCAATTTTGGATGGCAAAACTTTCTTTGCTTACTTCGTTGACTTGTGTGATTCCAGTCAAAAGCATGAATTTTCCCACTAATATCTGCAAAACTGCATAAAGTATTAAAGGGACAATTCTGTGGGATTTTCACAGATGTGACGTATCAGAGAAGCGACTGTTTGGATTCAGACAACAATGGCGGCTCTCAGTGGGGAAGCGAGCGGCATCACTGATGCTGCTATTTCATCAGTGTTGTCCAATCTACTGAATATTAATTCTTTAAAAGAACACCAGAGAATGTCTTTGAAGGCTTTTGTTAGTGGAAACGATATTTTCACCCTTGTCCCAATCAGGTATGGCAGCAGCTTGTAGCACATCAGTAAAGATGACAGACAAGTGGTTTATTCAATTTTGATAAGGCTCCTCCTTCTGAAATAAAACTCCAATGGGGTGATCCCAGATGGACGTGTGGCGAAAGTCAGGTTAACAATGGAGGGCTACATGAATCAATCCAAAAGAAAAAATGGGAGCTTAGATGTTAAAGTGGGACTTGAGGGGACTATTTTTTGTTTTATTGACTCACATTTTCTTTATTCCGAGGGGTTTAAAAGCTAAATAGTTTGCTGCTCAGTTGGGATTTTTTTTTTGTAAATCTGTCCAAATTGTAATCTTAAAACAAAGGAAGGTGGATAATGTACCCCTCCTTGTGGCGGTATATTTCAAAGTAGATCCAACAATTAAATCAACACATCAATCAAAGTCTAGCTTAAGTACACAATAACCCACTCAGCTTCAGAACTCAAGACATTCCAGCACCATTTAACCATTCGTCTGTTTGTTTTATGAAGAGGAAAGACTTTTGAGCTCTTCCTGTCTATCATGGCACAACAGTAGGTGGGTAGGTGTCATAAGATTAATCCTCCATCTACAGACACTCCAGGACTTTGATCGAATCTCTCGCTTTGGTTGAAACCTGTAGGAGTCTTTCACCAAAAGCCAAATATTTTGATGCAAAAACATTGTCTTTTGTGGGTTAAAGGTATTTAGAAACTTCTCCAGGGAAATGTGGTGGCTGGCAGAAAACGAGCCTTTAGACAACCATAAATCCTAACTAATGCACACAAACAGCAATCAGGCAGTGGTTTCATACCACTGCCTGATTGCTCAGAAGTTAGGATGAAATATTTATAGCTGAAATGAAACATGTGTCCCAAAGAGACTGGTGTGTTTTGGTTTTAATATCAAACCTCGATCCAACTCTGCGACTAACTAACTCAGCTGGATCGTCCTTCCACACAGACAACAAATTAGAGATTTGTGCCTTAAATTTGCAGCACAAATTCAGCTATGAGATTAGGATTGCCCTTTGGCTGGACTATGAGACAACAAGCAGCATCATATTCCCATGCGCTATTTAATCTCAGCATCTGTAAGAAGATGAAACATTCCTGAACTGTGAACAAATACTGTGTCCTCCAGAAGCTGCTTTCCTCAGGCGCCAAGAGTGCTAAATACCCAGTAAACCTTATCTGGACACGACGAACACGTGTGAAACAGCAAAGTTCCTATTTACTACTTTTTATTTATGATGCAGGTGCTAGGCCAAACTTTTTAGGCCCTACAATTAAAGTTCCCGCTTCAGTGTATCCCTACTATTCATCCTGGATAGCATTTTACCCAAAGTGAAAAAACAAATATTAGATCATTAAGGATGGTTTTTATGAAGTAGTTAATTTTTTTTAAATATATTTTTGCGATGTTGCGGTAAGCGATGAATGCACTTATACACAGACAACTCAGAGGCACCTGAAAAAATAAAGAATGAAATAGGACAGGGATTATATGTTTCACATCTATACACTTGTTCAAACTCCAATTCCCAGAGTTCTTGGCCCCTTTTAAGTCCATTTAAACACTACATAAAAAAGATAATAGAGATGTAAAACATATGGATACGACTTTTAAACAATGGCATTGGGAAGTCTTGAAATATGACTGTTTTTCCCCTCCAATGTTTACCCAGACCTTGAAAGTACATCACTTTCTTCACTTTTCCAGATTTTTTTCATATTGTGTAGAGACCATAGTAGGAAATACAACTGGTCTATGTTTGATAGTTGTCTCCTCCTAATAAGTCATAAATGGAAATGTTAGGAGGCTGCATTCTAATAATATCATAAAACAAGTTAAGTCTCTTCTTCTGTTTGTTCTCTTGCTCTTTGACACGTGGCGAAACAGGAGTCTCCAGGAATCCAATCATCTCCGATCAGCTGTGTCCACTTATAAATAACTGCACAGTAACCTAATAATAGAAGTGATAACACATACCTGACGTTGTTTCAGGTTGCCAGAGGGGATAAATGGACTGCTGGGGATTATTTTTGGGGACTGAAGCCAGCGGGACCCTTTTGCTGTAACCCTGGTCCCATCATATGGGCCTGTGCAGTCAGCCAACTTGGCACTTGCTCGACAGGCCTCTTGCCAAAAGACACCTACTTATTACAACTAATAATATGTTCTGCCTGTCCTGCATACAGGTCACTTGTGTTGTCTTACACAGGGGATGCACTGTGTTTTGCTTCTTCATGCTTTGAACTGTAGGAACACAGCAAATTATGATATTATCCCTTTGCTTATCACGCGAGGTGTATCACAAAAGGTCACTTGGTATTTTGGGACTTTTTTGAATGAGTAAGTGAGGAGAAGAAATAGATTTATGGTGTCTACCATATAAGTGTGACTCAAACTAAAAAAATAAGACGTGGCGACATGAGGATATGACGTGAAAATATGACATGCATAGCTCAACCACACTGACACAGCAACCTAAAAGTATAATCACCCTTACTTTGTGTGCTTTTCGACAAGAAAATGGGTGGAGGCTCTTTGCCCTTTGCATCCTCTCAGACTTTTGCATTTTGGGTCTTTTCAGATCTCCTCCTTTCAGGGAACCCACAGGAGCGTCTCCTGGAGCAGGAGCAGAACCCCTCACACTGATCACAGGGCTGTTTGTATTCTACTGTGGGATGTTTTGTATCCAACAGATGATTAAAAACTATTCCCTATAACCTAGTTATGGTCTAGTTTAAGGATATGTAACTCTGTGACTCAGTTAGCACCGGTTTATTTGCAATGATTTTAGTTTGCCTAGGTGTTATAATCCTTAATTTTATAGAAGCAGACTGGCAACAACCAACCATAGAAAATAGTATAAAAGTAACTTTAATTATATTTGTTATTTAAACAGTTTAATAATAATTTATCAAAAATACTTAACTGTCAAGAGAATGATGGTTGAGTACATTGGTAAAAATGTTTGGGGCTAATGGAAAGGAACAAAGCTGGGATGACATTAAAGTGGGCACGAAATGGGAGTACGAATTAGTAGTTTGAAAGATTGTAACGGATGATCAAACTGACTAAATAGGCCTGAATTTCAATGTCTATGCGTAGATTAAATAAAAATTAAATTGATATCCATTCAAACAGAAATTTGATGTTCTGGCCTACATAATCGGGACCGTGGACTTGACAGTTGACCATCAGATCTTCCACAAGGAAGTTAAGCCACAAAAGGTTGCTGTTAAAGAAGGTGGGTGATCACAGCGGGCTGTTTCCAAGCATTCAGAAAGTTAAAGTGAAGGAAAATGTGTGGTTAAAAAAAGATTTCCAAGCAAAAGGTAAAAGAATCAAGGAGCCATCTGCTGCTGTTGGCCCACTTGGATTGATTGGTGTAATGACGACAGTATCGATGGGACTGGACAGCAAAATGGAGTGACCTAAACCCCATGGAGAATCTGTTGAGTATTATGTCAAAGTCAAAATATTGTTATTTGTCTCCCTTGGGAGAAATTTTTTCTTGGATACAAGGAACAGCTGCATTATACCACATCTCAAACGGCAATAGAAGAAGTCTCAGTAAAATGATGAATAGTCAATAGCACCATCTGTTCATCAATCTCAGTTCAACAAAAGGTCATATTAAAACAATGCTAATCAACATATAAAAGGAAAATAATTTCATGCACCACTGCCCTCTCAGTTAGCTGCTCTAGATCATTAGAGACTATGGATGTAGCTTCCTACATGTCCTTGCCCTTCCCCTATTAATCTTCCCATCCCAAACCATGCGCTCATTAACAAGTTTCAATGACAATGGGAGGAACAAACGTTTGTATCTGTTGTATTTGCATAAGGGGTATTATGCAAATACAATAATAGTGTTTTATTATGATAAGGAAGATGAGAGACACCAGTACAAACAATACAGACAAGATGAAGGTCACTGATAAAGCAACTTGGGCTATTGGAACCACAGGCTGATCTACACCATGCCAATTACATCTTTTACTGATGGGGTAATTGGTGTAAAAAAAAGTCCTGAGTGGATATACTGTACAGTACTTGGAGATACATTTCAACAGGCCAACATTTCTGCATAAAAAAACGATTTACATTGGTCTACTTTTCACATAAACTGGATCTGTCAAAATTGCATTACCTTCAAGCCACATTAAAATTAAGGCAGAAATGCATGCTTGTAGTATGTCACTTTGTATTGCAATATATAAACCTTTCATTGTTATTCATGTTGTAAATTATAGAGTTGGACTTCCGAGGGCTGGGAATGGTTTGCTTACCACTTTTATGGTCTAAATAAAGACTGTGATTCAGATGTTCATGGATGGCCAATGTTTGGAGAGACGGATCGTCCCCCAGTTTAATAATAGAAAGTTAGTTTGTGTCACATGGCTTCCAAACAATAAAATGTTTGTGGACCGCTGAGCTAAAAAGAGTGGTTACTGTGAAAAGTAATTTGAATGGAAATGTGGGTTAGCACAAGGTTAAAACAAGTTTCAGACGGGGCGATTTGAATAAAACTGGAATATGTTAAACAGCACTCCAAAAGAGTCAATGCTTTATCAGTGTGAACACATTTTTTTGTTGTTGTTCAGATACTTGGCAACCCCGCTCTAGAAACATGCATTCAATTGAGATCACAATATGAAATGCTCATCAGGGTTTGAAAAATGTTTGCAGCAAAGCTTAAGACATCAGGTTAAAAATTCTGTTCATGACTCAACCAGATGCAAATCATTGAACAAACAACGTGTCCATGACCGAGCAGCATAGAGGACATTCAGTTCACGGCGTTAAATAGCTCTGTTGCAACATTAAAATACGCTTGAGTGGGATGATGACTTAACTTTATTAAAGATACAATCCGGTGAAGGTGAATGTTGTCCGCGGTACAGCTATTTTGTCAGGGATCTTCTCTTGTACAGCTGAAGGAGAAAATTTAATGAATCTTCTGAGGTAAAATTTGAAACCAAAATACCATTTTGAGGTTGCCTGACCAGAAGTTGGCTCAATACCCAATGAGAGTGTTTAGATATATTTTTTAGATATATTTTAGGTGTCTTTGAGACCAGGATGGAATCAGTTTTGTAGGAAAGATGGTCTGCAAAATTCCCCTGAAATTAATTCCTGCATTAGGTGACCACATTTGTTTTTAAATTTCCGAAGGACTTGGATTTTTTTGGACAAGTGACCACTCCTTACAGTGCCTTGCAAAAGTATTCACCCCCTTTGGACCTTTACTGTTACATTCCTGTGTATATTGCACATTTTTTTAAAACAAATCTTATTTTGCTTGATTTGCACAAAATAGTCTAAGTTAATGAAATGAATATATATAAAGAACAAAATTCCCTAAAAAACATGAATCCCCCAAAAAGTTCTGGCGCAACCAAATGCCTTCAAAAGTCACATTGTTAGTGAAATGAAGCCCACCTGTGTGCAATCTAAGTGTCACATGATCAGTCAGTATAAACAGACCTTTTCTAAAAGGCCCCAGAGGCTGCTAAGCAATAGACATCACACCATGAAGACCAAGTTTCTCCCTAAACAAGTCAGGGACAAAGTTTTTGAAAAGTACAAGTCAGGGTAGGGTTAAAAAAAATATCCAAATTTTTTATGTTCCCCTGGAGAACCATCAAAGCCATCATCTTCAAATGGTGAACAACAAACCTGCCAAGAGAGGGCCTCCCACCACAACCCACAGACCGGGCAAAGAGTAGTAGAGCTCTACAGCAAAGACTGCAGGATCACAATGATCCATTAAGAGTGTATTGGGCTTCTTGGCCAAAGAAAAGCCATCACTTAATGTTAAAAATAAGAAGCCATGTTTTAAGCTTGGCAAAAGGCATGTAAACAACTCCCCAAATGTACGGAGGAAGAATCTCTAGTCAGTGAGACTAGAATGAAACTTTTCAGCTGCAAGAACACCAACCCCACAGTGAAGCATGGTGGCGGCAGCATCATGCTGTGGGGATTTTTCTCAGCAGCAGGAACTGGGAAATGATGAAAACGATGGATGGTACTATATACAGGGACATTCTTGAGCAGAACAAGTGTCCGTCTGCCTTTAATTTGAGACTGGGATGGGACGGAGGTTCACATTACACAAGACAATGATCCGAAACACACTGCTAAAGCAACACTTGAGTAGTTTGGATTGGTCTGGTCAAATTCCACGCCCCAATTCAACGGATTAAATGTGAAGATCTCTGTTCACAAGCAAAAACCATCCAACATGAAGGAGCTGGAGCAGTTTAGCCTTGATTAATGGACAAAAACCCCAGTGGCAAAAAGTGACAAGCTTATACAGCTTTACCCAAAGCAACTCACAGCAGTAATTGCTGCAAAAATTAGTCTCTACAAAGCACTGGCCTTAGGGGGGTGAACAGCTATACACACTGAAGTTTTCTGTTATTTTGTTGTTTGCATTACAATAAAAAAAAAAATACACCTTCAAAGTTGCAGACAGGGCCTGTAAATAAAATGGTGCACACTCTCAAACAATCCATCTTATTTCTGGGTTGTGACACAACAAAACAAGACAAACAGTAAAGGGGGCGAATACTTTTGCAACACACTGTACTAACCCCTACTCTAAAAGGTGTAGTGGAATGTGGCTGAGGTTTCTGAAGTGAATCAACCATCTGATTAGCACTTATGGGGAAGTATGAGCCATCACATGCTGTTTAAGCAAGTGTCAAAAGTAGAAACAAGTGAGCGTTTGGTATTTATAGCTTAGTAGTTTCCATTAGATGCTGATCATTGGCTACCAGAGTAAAGCTCTGTACCATTATGAGAGTTTTCCAATGTTACTCCCAATCTTTCACAGTTTTGAGTATTACAATTTAAGTCAAGTCTGTTGTGTTCACAAATTGTTGGTTCCCAGTTACATTTAAGGAGCATTTATTTGGCCATTTTCTCTTTCACAGCCTTGAAACAAAGCCAGTACAGTGGGTGGAAAGCTGGAAGGGTTTATTTTTGTTAGCATATTACTGTAACACACCGAGAATAAACATCATAGCCATAGTTCCTTGTATAAACATTTATAAAAAATGAACTTCTTTATTTTTTTTGTTTTGTTACAGCAACAAACCTCACTTTTTTCCATGGGAATTGTACGTAATGCATTAACACATAATGAGTGTGTCCTTATTTTGAATATTTAGAAAATCCTAAAATAAAACCCAGTGGACCCAAAAGTCAGTCAGTAAAAGGAGTTCAATTGTGTTTAATTTAATCTCTGTGTTACTGCTTTGTGAACAGCTAAGAGGTTTGTCAGAGAGCATCAGTGAAAAAAAGACCATCATGAAGATCAAGGATCGCAGCAGGAATGGGGAAATTTAAAGTTAGGTTAGAGTTAGGTTCTAAAACAGTTATCAAAGAAAGTCACATTGGGTCTTTTTTAACTCTGGAAACAACAAGTCAGGTGGGAGAATCTGTTAAGAGTTTGAGTTAACAACTAATCTTGGCCTTTATGGCAGAGTGTTGAGGAAGAAACCATCTGCCTTTTGGGCATCGAGTAGGCTAATATGTACACACGTTATCTGTTTAACCATTATGTGGTTTACTTGAAAGAAGTGGTAAGACAGAAACCCAGCTTGAAAAAAATGTTTCTGCTTAAGAGGGACGTTTTCAACTATTTTAGAAAAAATTAATTATTCTTTTTTTTATGATCTTAACGGTGATAACAGTCAATATGTATTTCTGCGAGATTATTTAA
This sequence comes from Fundulus heteroclitus, assembly GCF_011125445.2. Taxonomy (NCBI): domain Eukaryota; kingdom Metazoa; phylum Chordata; class Actinopteri; order Cyprinodontiformes; family Fundulidae; genus Fundulus; species Fundulus heteroclitus. The sequence goes on from NC_046375.1 coordinate 7,648,740, forward strand.
GGAAAAGTATGCATTACTTATGGAAGCGTATAAGAGTTGCTTTCACTTTCCTTTCAGATAACAGAAAACAAACAAACAAACAGGGGAAAAAATGCGTTTCACTTACAACAACGACCCGTTGTGGCGTGTGTATGAGGGGTTTACGAGCCGCACCTGAACGCCCCGCGTCCTCTTCCTCAAGCTTCCCGGAGAGCCTTGTGATTGGTTGCCAGTGACATCATCCCACCTCCTGTCTGCGACTGGGCCCCGCCTCTCGACGGAGGGACGCAGCTCTGCGAGGCCCCTCCCACCGCAAGGCCGGACCTCACTGTACGCATTGAAAGCGCTTTTCATATTAAAGGAGACGCGCATTGGCTCGCAGTCGCGTCAATATCTCTGCGCGACTTCTGTAGGCTGGCAGGCTTCCTTCAGTATTATATGTAGGGGAGCAGGGTAAAAGTACTACTACTACTACTAATAATAAAAAATGTTGCCGATTCACAACAAGACCAGGACGGACTGAATGGAGGAGGCGCTGTCAGCGAGGGGAGATAATAAATCAGTCTACTGTCAACCCTGACACTCACCGGTAAGCGCAAAAATACAAGTTATCAGTGGCGCAAGTTGTAGTCAAAACGCACAGACGTGGACCGATTATAAATAATGAAACTGAATATCAAAGGAGTGTTTTATTATGACATTTTTTTTTTTTTACTATTTCAGATAGCCTATGCGTTTTCTTGGGCTTTTTATTCCTTTATTGAGTCAAAGTTACAACCTCTGCCTTTAAAATCAGCCTTCGCATCTGAATGTGTTTTTATTTTTCTTGGACGTGCTGCTGTGAAATTGGATTTTCCTTTTAGTCTGCGGCTCTCCTCATAACTGCCTTATCACATTCTCGGCACGTTCCCCTGCCGGTTTCTTCAATGAATTTTGGTCATGAATGATCACTGCTTCTTTCTCTGCTCAACCTGCACAGGCAGTGGTCGGGACTGGCGAAGCTCTAGGCGGGTGTCTTTTACATAATATGCCGGGAAGACATGCTTATTGAACCCCCTTTTCATCAGGAATGAATTACCATCCCTTTTACCCCCCCCCCCCTCCCCTAATAGCCTACACCGACTTTCCATTTGGGTGAGAGACAAAACTGCAGCATGGCGTTGATGCAGCGTTTTCTTCTCTTGTTCTAAAAGCTTTGGAGCAGACAGAGCAGAGTTGGCATGAAAAATTCAGCAGCACACACACACATATGAGATGTACAGTCTGGACGATGATTCATATTTATTTCTCCCACAGTGATTTAGTTGCAGGACACCTCCTGATGAGCTCGCTGTTTATTATTAGTGGTCACTCTGTCACTCCTAAATGTTCTTTTTTTTTATCATGGGTGTAGCCCTGCAGGTGTTGACGGTGCTAATATTTGGCTCCGCTGGTCACATTTGCAGCTTGCACGTTGCTCTGTCGGTGAAGAGGTTGAGCTGTCTGCCTCGATCAGAGCCTTTCACGCGCTGTTTCTCGACCCTGTCTTCGCAGAGCGGCTTGCTGAGTTCTCCGTAGACGTCCAGCCCTCGGCCTCCCCATGCCTCCATCTCCCCTCGACGACAGAATTGTGGTGGCGCTGCCAAGGCCGATCCGACCTCAGGAACTCCAACTGCGCCTGGACACCAGCTACCTGGACTCCATCACCACCAGCAGCAGCAGCGACACAGTCATCAGCACCACCGTGGTGAAGATCCGGGCGACGGCCAATCTTGTGACGTATATGCCCTCATCCAAGGGCTCCACGCGCTCGTTGTCGTGTGGATGCAGCAGTGCCAGCTGCTGTTCTGTGACTACCTATGAGAAGGACAGCCAGAGCCTAAGCCACAGCCAGGTGAGCGCCAGCAGCCCCAACCTCAGCTATGCCGGGCCGCCCGCCTCCATGGTCAGCAAGCATGAAGTGCTCAGCACGCCCAGCCTGACCCAGGGCCAGCTGAAGCCCTCAGCCACCCTGAGGGTCATCCACCCCAATGAGCTGGCCAAGCGGATGACCTGCTGCCCCATGGGGCACCCTGTCGGCCCCGTCCCCGTCATCATCGACTGCCGACCCTTCTTGGAGTACAACAAGAGCCACATCCGCGGGGCGGTGCACATCAACTGCTCCGACAAGATCAGCCGGCGCCGGCTGCAGCAGGGCAAGATCACTGTGCTGGACCTCATCTCCTGCCGCGAGGGGAAGGACCCCTTTAAGGGCATTTTTTCCAAAGAGATTGTGGTTTACGACGAGAGTACCACAGACCCCAACAGGCTGACGTCTGCGCAGCCTCTGCACGTGGTCCTGGAATCGCTGAGGAGGGAGGGCAAGGATCCCATTGTACTCAAAGGTAAAAGGGAGTCAGACGTGATAAAAAGCAAAAGACACAACAACGTTTTATGGGATTTGGTTTTATGCCAGAGGAAATGCGCTGCTTTAGAGATCTCACAGTTGTAGAATTGCTCGGATGTGAAAGGTTTGTGGCAAAGAGCAGAGGTAGAAATAATTTCTGGAAGTTCGGTAAGCTCTGACCTTTCTCTTTCTGCATACCCGATACTTCCTCTCAAAAGTCATAGCAAGTTACAGCGGCACATTCAGCAGGCGTTCAACCAGTAATCATAGCTATGCTACAGGCATTGGATAGAATGAGGTTCCCATTGTATAACCTTGACTAAAAATGACATTTTCTCTGAATCAGAAACTTTGCACATAGATGAAAACAATAATGCATAACATGATCTAATGGCTTTTATTTAAAGCAACATACCAACGGGTCCGTAGTCTGCCAAATGTAGCTTTTAAACAGCACTACCTTATAAAGTTTGACGGGTGTGGCCTCTTTAGTTTCCACACCTTAAGTGTCCGTGTCTTTTGCACCTGGGAAGATGTCCAAACAGCCAAATTGGTCTTTTCTGTAAGCACAGCAAAAAAAACAACAACACGTTAGCCTTCTGTCAGCCAGCTGACCGGCAGTGCGTAGCACCGGGTGGACGAGGCGAAGCGCTGCATTAATCTGTGCTCCACACTGTGAATAAATTAAGATTTAAGTATTAATTGAACAGCATGTTGTTAAAAGGACAAAAAAATAATAGGATATATTGATCGTAATAATGCTATCTTGAACGTTTGTTATTTATTAATATTTCAATTCTTTCGCTAATACACAATTGACATTAAAAAGTCACAAAATGTTGTGTTTCTGCGTTCTTACTATGTAAAATATTTGACGTACACTTAAAGTATAACAAGATGATATCAAGTTGTCTGTAACTAGCCTGCTGTCTGCTGCTTTACAGACGACTGCTCATCCCTTATCAGCTTAGAGTACAGCCATAAAAAAAAGCGGTGGGTGGCATACTCAGATATTAAACATACTTCTACCCTCATCGACCACTAATAGTAGCTATAATATAGTTAGCCTCTTTACACACATGCTGCTCGTAGTTTGAAAGCTGCGTCATGTTGATAAATTGAACACTGTTAGTGTCCGAACCATGATTGTCCATGTATTTTTTTTTTACTGGAAATATTCCCTAACATCCTAATTTTTTTTTTTTTTTTTTTTGCAAGTGAATGACAAGTGTAGTGGCCATCTTTGAGCTAGCTGACAAGCAGTGTGCAGTAACTAACAGCTGGGGAAGAGTGGAGTGGAATGCCACTCTACAGTTCATGCAGTAGCAGAAGACTGTATTGGGTCCGGCACTTTCTCTCGGCTCGTGAAAAAAAACCTATTTTTTTTTAAAAAGCTGTAACTTTTTAACCTGCGTGTGCCTGATGCACGGCCTGCCTGCGTCCTCTTCATATATTAACACATGCTTACCCTCTTTAGCCTCTCTCTATATGGCAAACATTAAGCGTTTTGCATGAAGTGAGAAGCAGCTGTTAGTAAATAAGGCAATCTGTTGAGATGGGAGTCTTTGGGTGGCTGCCATGTTTTCTATCTTTGGTGTGCTCGCGTGTTTTCGAAGCTGGAGCAGTGTGCCGCGTTGGGGGCTTGGCTGGGAGTGTTTTTCATAATGCCCCGCAGTCACCATGTAGCTGTTAGATCAGAGCACCTTGATCCTTTCTCTTCATGTCTTTTATAACCTGGTCCCCCCTCCACCCCCCGGTCCTTCTGTGGACTTTGATGAAGCAAGGCTTCTCTCCGGTTTGCTCCGGTGTCTGTCTGAAGCTTGCCTCAGTGGGAGGAACAGGCAGACTGTCTTACTTTTTCTTCATCTGGTTTGAATACATATTGCCATTTAAAGACCTTTTTGTTTTTATAACAGTGACAGCCAGTTTCCTACATTCTTTAAAAGTGCGTATTTGATGACATCCTATATTATAAATCATAAATAGATAGATAGATTTATTTATTTAATCAGGACAGTGCACATAATGAACAATCTTATACTACTGTACAGATTGTAAATAAGACAGATTATAGCATAGTTGCTAATTTACATCTGTCGTCCTGAGGCAGGAAAAAAAAAAAAAAAACAACAACACAAGATCACAAAATACAATATCATCAAAATACATAGACACACGTTCAAACAATGACATTACAAAAATAAAATTAGAACACAGTGCAAGGAAGTGGCTTATAGTTCACCAATAAGGTTGTGATGATAAATAGTTTTTACTTCCTAAAATGATTTTAAAAGGTTAAAGGTAAAAAAAAAAAAAAAAAGCACATTGCATGCTGGTTTCTTTACACATACTCAATTAATTGCTCAAATACCAGCAAATGATCATCAGGATTTACGGGTAAACATGGTGACTTCCTTTCCTGCTGCAGTTAAAAGCAGATATGGATTTTGTTCAATCCATCTTTAATAGCCATAAACAGCTCATTGCTTGTTTTGGGAGGATGTCGGTGAGCTTCAGACGCAGCAGGTGATCAGTGGGAGGAGCCCTGGGAGAGGAAGCAATTATTCGTTTTTAAACTGGAATCAAGACGTTGACTCAGCCAAGGGACAGAGACACGTCTCAAGTTTTCTCTTTGGCAGCCCGTGACGCTGGACAGATTTCACCTCTTGCGAAGGGCGCTCGCTCTGAAAATTCTGGCCTCGGTTAATGTTTCTGTTGTTTTTGGGCCGGACTGAAACAAAAGATGCGGTTGTCATGTTGCAACAGATGATAAATAGGCGCTCGCTGTGGCGCCTGGTGGACATGTTAAGTAGAAACTGAAAAAAAAGAAAAAAGAAAAGTTGTGCTTAAAATAAGTTTGAGGTTAACATTGTTGGACACCAAAGAGTCAGGTCTGCTTTTCAACTGCTGCGCTATAATAAGGCTGGGGGCGGTCAAGAAAAATTTAGGTCAGAATTTTATTCGACAGAGAGGTGATCGGTCTTAGACCAGCCATGTTTCCAGCTTGGAAACCTACACTGAAGATGTGTAAAAAAAATCCCTTAAATTCATACTTTACTTCATAGAGTTATAAAAATCCAAATTTGAATGTAAATACTTTTATTCAGTGAGGGGAAAACCCCCCAAAATATTGAAATTGTTTTTTAAAAAAACAACAAATCATCTGTACCATGATTATTGATGCTCCTAATCAGTGGTGGTTCTTGTGTGTGGGCGGGTACCTCTTTCACACCCCCCACACAATAAAACTTACACTTGCTGACATTAAGCTGTTTCTGTAACTTAACACATACTTAAAATGTAGTTATCTCAACCCAATATCCCTATATTAGTAAAAGTATCGAAAATAGTCTTCTTTGTGTCAACATTGACCTCAAATTGTGTTTAAATAATCAATATGCAATTCATTCACTCATTTGTTAATTTATATAGCGGTTTAAAATAACCAACCAAAGTGACCAAAGTATTTAACAGTAAGGTTACAATGCATTAAAAAAGCATGCAACTGAAAAAGCAGGCAACAGGAAAATGAAAATCATAGATAAAATACCATCATATTACTTGGTCTTAAAAGCCTGCCTGAAAAAAAAACAAAAAACTCTTAAGCTTAGATTTAAAGATGACTGGGTCTGTGGTGGAGCGAAGGTCTAAAGAAAGTTGGTTTTAAAGGTGCTGCCACTAAAAATCCCCGGTCACCCCAATGCTTACACTGCAAAAACAGAACTAAAAATAAGTAATATTTTCCTAAAATGAGCGTATCTGTCCTTGATTTGAGCAAGTAAATAAGATGATCTGCCAATGGAATAAGATTTTTGCATTTAAAATAGGAACAACTCATTTCCATTATCTTATTTCAAGTGCAGGATGTCTAATTATGTTATTTTAGGGGTCAAAATACTCATTCCATTGGCAGATAATATTATTTACCTGCTCAAATCTAGGACAAAAAACACAAATTTTAAGAACATTTTACTTATTTTTAGATCCGTTTTTGCAGTGTACGTCTAGTTGATCTAATAAAAGTTGATTTGATGGGCTCAGGGATCTGCCATGTACAGAAAGACGTAACAGTTCAGACAAATAAGATGGGGCCCGGTCGTTAAGAGCTATAAAAACAAACAATCAAGGTTTAGAATCATTTCTAGAATGGACAGGATGCCAGTGTAAAGGGCATAAAACTAGGGGGATGCGCTCATGTCTCACAGGTTTGACTGATTCAAAATAACAGATCCCTTAAAATAAATCACCTTGTCTTGTATTTAAGTGTGGACGGCGAAGCCTCAAATTAGATACCAACTTAAGTCTAATTAGGCCATGGTATATAGCATCATGCGCATTCATCAATAAATAAGCAATCAAAAGTTTTTTTTTTCCTCCAGGGCTCCTGGTGTCTCCCAGGCTGCAGCCATAGTGCCCACATCAATAATACAAATAAACATTTTAGTGATTTACAGTTAATCCCACTGTTGAGGATCTTCAGGAATCCATGGCCTCCTATTTCCCTTACATTGGTGATTTTTACACATCTTTACAAGAATTGCCAAATAGATGGATGTATTTGTACATTGCTTTGCTGATGTAATGTTATCTTATGCTGTTTCATTTTTGACTGACAACTCTGTTTTTGGGGGAGTATTTGCGAACCATTGAACTATAGAGTTTTTTTTCCTTTTCCTATCGTAAATTTATGGTGAATACCAGATTAAATAAGTAAGTGAAAATAAACTAAGTTCTAAACGGAACTAGAACACAATAAGCTTTAAGGAAAGTACCAGAAACACAAAAAAATTGCTTCACTTTCATTTGAGAGAAGTGCAAAACATCCGCTGTAAAAATTTACTTCAAGATTTCATTTTATAAAAGCCGAAAACAATATGAATTGTTATTGGCTTTTTTTTTTTTTTTTTTTTTTGCAGTTCAATATACATTTCTTTCCTGGGATACAGAGGATTCTTGTATCAGACTGGATTAAAATTAACTAATACGTTATATTCTGTGGGCCAGATTAAGTGAACTCGCAGTCCAAAAGTGGCCCGGGAGCCGCCAGTTGACAAGAATTAAAACAGTTTTTAGGCCCGAGCAGCGAAGCGCTGCAAAGGCCTATTGTTTTTTTTTGTTTTTTTTTTTGTTTTTTTTAACACAAGTTGTATCTAGGCGAATTTTAGATTTACCATGTAAAGGATTTTTAAATTTCTTAATTGGAGTGCAGCCTATTGTAAAAATAATAAAAAAGGTTGGTGTAATCAGCACAAAAAATATGTAAAACAAGAAATTTAAAAATTAAAACATTAAACTAAACCAAACAAAAATGAAAAGATAAAATAATGTTAATAAATAATTATTGCCACTGCTTTAGATACATACATATTGTCCATGAATGCTCTGTATCACTCAAATGAAAGCTTATACAAATAGCCTGTGAATGATTTGTTTAAGTATTTCTACAAATATAAGCAAGTTCACTTACTAACTGGATTAATTGAACTCTCAAGAGCTAGCTCGTACAGACCAAACGAGAACTAAATGCAAGAAATCACCAAACTGCAATTGAGCTGCTGTATTTTTAGCCGTGTATTTAAATATTCAGGGTTAAGCTAAATATGTCTAGGTTATATTAGTGTTACTACAAAATGAGCCATTTTGAAAAGGAAAACAGACTATAATAGACTATATTAGGTGCGGTTTTTAACACCTGACTTTAACTTTAAGTTTATTTTAATTCTAACTCACTTGTTTGAAGATAATCATGATGGTAATCGAAACTCTCAGCTCTGTGGCTGCTCAGAGCCTAAAAATGAAACAAAGAAGGAAATGCTTTCAGTCTAAGTAAAAATTCCCTGTTCTCTAATGTCTTCTTGGTTTGGCCACAGCTCCTGTAATCACTTCCCTTTCTTTTATTTACCAAAGAGTAATTATCCCATATTATAGTGTGGGCTTGGCCAACTTAATGCCATGTTTAGGCTGATGTCTTTGGTAATGGTTAACAATCTGTCTGTTTTATGAAAACAACAACTTTCTGTGGAGATTCCCACCTGCTTCCCCCCCATGGGGAAGTTGTAAGGCTGTGGGATGACCTCACGCCGCATGTCGTCAGCCCTTGCATTGTGAACAATACACAAACTGATACTTGGACCCCATCCCTGCAGTGTTGAAGGGAAACTTTGGCCTGTGGCATCGTTGTAGCAAACAGGTGCAAACCAGTTATTTGGAGAAGTGCACGTGAGAAGTCTGTTTAGCGCTGAGAGGGCCCGTTTTCCAGCGCATTAGTTTATTTGAGCTGACTGTAGAGATCCTTCTAAATTTAAATTAAAATATAAACGGAGGCGTTCAAGTCAGTACAAAATATGAGTGTCGTTTTCTGGCTTCAGAGCTTGTGAAAGCCTATTGGTTTTATCAGATACCGTATGTATGTATGCAAAGTTTTGTAGTCCTACTCAGTTGTAACACGAGCCCTGTGTTGGTCAGACTATGTATTTTTGGCCTAGATTCTTCCTGTGGGAATTAAACCTTTAACCCACGCTGTGCTAGCTCCAAACACTGTTTGAGCAGATAAAACTATGAGATTAAGTTTAAATAAAAAAAAAAGACTGAGCATAATTTAATAGAGTGTGATACATTTAGCTCCAAAGAGGATCTGATACACATATTGGGATTATAAGAACAAAATGAGACACGTTTTTAACATATTGGGGAAGCTAAGATTGTACATTGTTTTTTTTTTTAAATATATATATAAATAGAGTAAAAATAACATGAATCACGGTGTTTTAAACACAAAGAGGACCGGCGTATTGAAATAAACTAAAAGTGGTGGGGGTCTCTTACAGTTATGTAACTGAGGGTTGTCAGATTTTTGATAAACAGGTATTTTGCAAGGCAACCTTAATAAAATAAAATATAAATAAATATTTAAATTTGTAGCCCCACAGAAGGGAAATTTGTCTCAGCGTTTAACCCTCCCCTGTCAGAGTTGTGGCTGGACCGGAACGCAGAAAATAGCTCGGGAGGCGCATGTTGAGTAGAAGGTGATTTATTAAACGAATAAACAAGACTTGCAGGTTTAATATACGAGGCGAACAGGCTGACAGGGAAACAGTGACCGGGAGCAGGGGCACGGATGAAGACGGAGGACCTGACGATATGTCTGACAAGAAGGACTGACATTAAAGGGGAAGAGATGGAGGGAAACAACGGGTGGATAATTAGGCACAGGTGAACTGAGTGAAACAATCAGCTGTGGGAAACTGGCTGGAGCAGAGGGAGAACCGAATCTAACGGAGAATAATAGTGTGTTCCATTTGCCTTTGGTGGTCGGAAAATGTAACGGGAACGGCGCCTAAAGTTGGTATTATGAGTCAGAAACTCGGTGCAACGGGATGATACCCGATTTCTGTAGTCATGATGGCTGCTACTCACAACAGCACTGAGTAAAACCTCGTACTCTGACCGTTTTTAGCAGCTATCTATTATTATGTAACATTAAGTCAGTCATATAGGTGCTACCTTTCAGTGTTCATCAGACGGGGTGTCTCACCTTTGTTTATTAGCACAAAATACCGCCTAGAACAGCGTCAATGTCATTGTTATTGTTTTGACAACAGTGCGAGCGTCCATTTTCTTTCTTACTGTCCGACAAGGGAAACTGGAACGCAAAAAGGCGGAGATGACGCCATCTGCGACTCGTTTGTCCCGATCTCCGAGGCAAAAGGAACACGCCATAAGCTAATAGGTCTGACATGGGGGGAAAGAATCAAAGTAACTAAGAAGGAACAGGTCTAACAGATAGGAGACTAATAACAGAAGTAAACTAAAACAGGGCCTGAACCTAATCATGAGAATGTCTGAACAGGAACTGAGCTAAAGGAAGGCAGGCATAAAATAAGGATCTAACAGAACTAATCAAATAATAAGGACGTAACTACAGTAACAGAAAACATGTAACACAAATGAGGATCTTTAAATAAACTAATACTAAGAAGGGACAGACCTAACAGACGACAGAACAAATAAAGGACATAACTAACCAGACCGGGCCTAATCTAACCAATACCCAAATATACGATAAACATAAATGCTGAACAGAAAACTAACATACGATAACACGAGGACCTAAGGATGAACTTAACAAAACAACAGAAGCAGCGCTAACAGAACTACTGAAATAGTATAGAAAAAACACAAAGCTAAACAGGTGGCGAAACGAGGATCTAAGGGTGAACAAAACAACAGTACACATACTCAAACTTCAGGGTCCCCAGGGAGCTACCATAAGTAATCACCCCCCCCCGGAGATCCTGACAATCCCTTAAGGAGCAGTAGGCTGAGTGGAATACAGAGAGCAATCTGTGGTCAAGGGTCTTGCACAGCGATCCAGAGTGACAGGCTGAATTTCAAACCGGCAACCTTTGAGGACTCTCCAAGACGAAAATGCCTGGCTCCCTGCACGCACACCCAAGAATTACTTACGTTCTTATTTCAAATTAAGAGTCCACAAAATAGATGCAGGGTGTTATGCTTTAAACCAAAGGTGTCCAAAGTGCAGCCCGGGTACCATTTGTGGCCCTCTGAGCAATGAGGACACCCCCCCCCCCCAACCACAATGCAACAATGGAGCTAATCAGTCCTGTAGCACACTTTCTATCTTTTAGGGCGATGTTTTCATGGACAAAGAAGATTATGTTAAATTTTTAACATTTTAGGCAAGCTAAGTTTGTCCATTTTTTTTTAAATAAATAGAGTAAAACATTAATCACAGATGTTTTCATAGACAAAAACTAATTATCTTAGAATAAAAAATGCAGGTACAACAGAAATCCATTCTCACTTATTAACCAGACTGAAGACACGTTATTCTTAAACTTAAAAAAAAATAATAAAAAAATGATTTTTGTGGCTCTCGAGTGCTTTCAGTTTTACAATTGTGGCCCTCGTGGCAAAAGGCAATCAGCTTTATAACTAGGGGAAATATATTGTGGTGTTTTAATATCACACAAAAACTTGTCACTCCACTTAAATTGAATCTAAAATTAATAAACGCCGGACAGTTTTCTAAGTGCTTGGGGGAAAAATATGATCGCAGTTGTTTTTTTTTGTGCGTTTGCAGGAGGCCTTAGCTGCTTCAGGCAGAGCCACGAAAACCTGTGCGAGCACTCGCTCCACCTCCACGAGGGCTTGGACACGGGCGCGTCCGCCGGCCTGACGGGGCCTCTACCTCACTCTCTGCCCTCCACCCCGGACATCGAGAACGCAGAGCTGACCCCCATCCTGCCCTTCCTCTACCTTGGGAACGAGCAGGACGCTCAGGACCTCCACCTGCTGCAGCGCACGAACATCGGCTACATCCTCAACGTCACCACCCACCTGCCTCTTTACCACTATGACACCGGCCTGTTCAACTACAAGCGCCTGCCCGCCACCGACAGCAACAAGCAGAACCTGCGGCAGTACTTCGAGGAGGCGTTTGAATTCATCGGTAGGGACGTCTTGAAAAACCTTTACCATCACGAACTGGGTATAAATATACCCAAGAGGGTGCAAAACAGAAAAATTAGATAACAGAAAGCTATTTGTTGCTCATAACAAAAATAATTATGGAAATAACTAAAGGTTAAAAAGAAGGTTGTAAGGTGGGGGAGAAAAAAACAAGTCATGAATCATCACTGGATTGTGCTTTTAGCCACACACTCCTACATACTGCTGTAAGAAGCTGCTGAAACAGAAAGTTTAACTTCAATCTAGTATTAAATTGTTTTTTTTCCCCTCCTGAAAATAACCCAACACATCCTCATCTGATTCATTTTTGTAGGCCTTGTAGACGTTTTTATACCATTCCAAGTACACGTTTGAAATTAAACCATGTGACAGCTAAGTGGCGGTGGAACTGATAATAACTCTTACATATCTGAAAGGTCATCCCAGAATGAACAATGCCGTTGTATGAATCTGAAAAGGTCAGAACCCACTGGTCTATCTTTGTAAACATTTATCGTTTTATTTTTGGACCTTTTATCAGATGTAGTAGCTACAAAATATAAAGCCAAGTCCTTTATGTTTAAAGTAAATTACCTGAATCTGTTAAAAGCCAAAACGACACGTTTATTAGTCTGTTTTCCTCAAAAATCAAGTTGTGTTTTTGTGTTGCTTGCTAAACAGCTTGATATCACAGAGGAGCTAAACAATAAGCCCCTCCAAGTTCATGGTTTACGCAAGAGCCAGTTAGGTGATTCATAATTGCACCAGTACTGATTTATTTTGTGTTTGCAGCGGGTCAATAATGCAGTTTGTGTTGACACAAAGAATTATCTGTTAAATACTCCCCGTTGCCTTGAGAAAAAAGATGGTGCTGAGCCTTTTTTCCCCATTCCTGCTGAAGAGTTTAGGTGTAGCCCTCGAGTGAAAACATTACACTGAATTTAAAACAAATATATTTCATGATCTAATTTCATTTCTTAAACACAGATTTGTTTAATAGGGTCCCCTTAATAATAAGATCACTTAAATTACCGCAGCATTATTGCCTGATGATTTTGTGGATTCAAATATGAGTTTTATCTTTTTTCTCTCTGTTGTAAACGAGTGGAACAAAAGCTTGTAGCCTTTTTTCAGCCAACTGACCGTCAGTGTGCAACGACAAACAGGAAAAGTCATTACATGGCTCATTACTATATGAAAAAAAGTTTGTAGTAGTTTTGAAACAGTTTTAAAATTTACTTTCATCACAGTAACACGCCCATGCGTAGAAGCTGTGTGGCAACCTGCAAAACTACATAAACCTTATACCATAAATCTTTTGTTTAACTTTTCGATAATTATATACAGAAAACGGATGAAGTAAGTGCGGATGAGGGCTTCTCCAACCGATCTGGCTGTTACTTCTCCAAATTTTTTTTATTTGTTTCCTTTTTTATGAACTAGTTCTCTAACTATACATAATTAAAGTAGTGTGAGGTCATGACAATAAATGAACAAAAAGAAAATCACAGGATGCCAATTTGAAAACAGTTCTTTGGCACATTCCGTTATGAATTTAAATGTTTCTTTTTGTTTTATGTTTTTATTCCTGGTTATGAGAAATACCTCCAGTTTTTTTTTTCTTGTCATGAGGTTATTTCCAACCCTTCAATGCTGTGAAGTTTGAGATGTCAGTGGAAATCAGGTACTTCTCCATTAACAGCCTAAAGCAAACAAAGCAGCAGTAGAGTCAACAGAAGTCATTTTTTCCAGTGTTACTTCCTGTTGTATAAAACCGAAGACTTTATGTCAGTGTACCTGAAAAAGAAACTGTTTGTAACCCTGGGACTGACTCATGAGCAAATTTTAAAGTTTAAAACTCAAAATTTCAAGTAAACAGACTATTATTGGCTGCAGTGTGAGCTATCAATGAGACGAGCTTTTGGCAATTAGCCATGATCCAATAAACTAAGATTTAAAAAAAAATTGGTTTAAAAGTGCTGCCCCTACCCCACCTGTTGCTGTGTACCGACCGTCAGCTGGTTGGAAAATTTTAAATAATGCTTACATAAAATACAATTATGGTTTCTTTGAAATTATCAGAAAGGCATGGGATCTAAAAAAAATCTCCATCTTACTGTTAAGTTAATCAGAGATGGATAGTAACTAGTTACATTGACCTGAGTAACTTTTTAAAGAAAATGTACTTTATGGAGTAGTTTTACTGCACTGTACTTTTTTACTTTTACTTGAGGCATATTATTACTCAAAATATCGCTACTCTTACTTGAGTAAAATTTCTGGCTCTGGCGAGTAACTTCATGAATAAATAACATACTTTTTTAACAAAAAATGCACCAGAGAGACAAAAACCTAGAGTTCATATTAAAGTGAGACTTCTTATTTGTACACAAGCTTTGTTATTTTAATGTTATTTTCTATCTGCTGAGCTCATTTGGAGGTAAAATGGACATACAGTAAACAGTAGATATTGTCATTGGAAGTACTTTGTAACTGTTCTAACATGCTGTATATACATTAACTGCTAGTGTTGCATTCAAGTTTAATGTTGAAAAAAACATATTCAGATAAGTGTTTCTTTTGTCTTTAAAAATGCCAGAATTTCCACATAACCTTGTATTTCTATCTGTTCAATTACATCATTTGTTGTTATCATTAGTTACTCAGTACTTGAGTAGCCTTCTGACTGAATACTTTCTTACCCTTACTTGAGTAATTTCTTAGCTAAACCTTTTTACTTTTAGTAAAAAGTACTTTTTAGAGTAAAACTATGTGGAAGTAGTGCTATTCTTACTAGTGTTGCGCCGATGTCATTTTTTGGCCCCGATACCGATACCTGGCTGTGCAGTATTGACCGATACCAATACCATCTGTTTGAAATTGATGTGTGTGTATATATGAAGAACTGCATACTACTCAGGGTAGTAGAACTTTTTATTGCCTACCTGGAATGGGTGACAATAGTTGAATAAACTTTTGGCTTTCAAAGGCCAAAATAGTGCAACATTCATGAAATTATAACATGTATAATAGGAGTGCAACAGTAAGACAGTAAAATTACATTAATAACTGAATAATCTCTTTTAAACCCTGAGTTTTGGCTCTCAAATGGCAAAATAATGCTACTTTCATGAACTTATATAACATGTATAATACTAGTCGGGAGAGAGAAGGCTGCGTTCAAGTGACATACAAACATCAAAATGGTGCTCTCTCTATAAGGTGCCCTATTTGTTGGTACTCACCGATGCCGATACCACCATTTTAGTGCTGGATCGGAGCCCCATCCGATACTGGTATCGGTATCGGTGCAACACTAATTCTTACTTTAGTACAATTTTTGGCTAATCTACGCACCTCAGTTCTACCTCTACACGCACTGGTTAACAAGCTACTTTAAGTGAAAAGCTATCATACAATGGTATACAATTTTTGTGGGTATGAAGTGGGAGTATGAAGGGATGAAATAAAGAAGCACCGACATGGAAAACGGGTGCAAATTGTTAAATGAATAACAAATGCTGTTTTGAAAACATTACAGTTGTCCTGACAATACAGGCGGATGCTATTTATAATACTTCTCCTCTGGTTATTCAGTATTAATTATGCCATTACTTCTTTGAAAGGTCAAAACAGAGGAAGTTTGATTTATGTTTCCATCTGTCCATCTCAATGCAGAACTTCAAAATGCGGCTAATGAACGGCAATGATCTAGAACCGATCTTATGCACGGCTATGAAGGAAGTTGCCGGATGACTGAACTTCCTCACAGAGAATAAACCATCTGTTTTGCCGTGCTTTGATTTCTGTCCATGTTCCTTTCCTCAGAGGAAGCACATCAAGCAGGTATGGGCCTCCTGATCCACTGCCAGGCGGGCGTGTCGCGATCCGCCACCATCGTGATCGCCTACCTGATGAAGCACAGCTGGATGACCATGACCGACGCCTACAAGTTCGTCAAAAGCAAGAGGCCCATCATCTCCCCGAACCTCAACTTCATGGGCCAGCTGCTGGAGTTTGAGGAGGACCTCAACAACGGAGTAACGCCACGGATCCTCACGCCGAAGCTGATCGGCGTGGAAACGGTCGTCTAGACGAGCCGCTCGACCCAACGGTCTTTGCCGTGACTCACGCTGCTGTATGAACTGGTTAGGGTGAACGAGTGATTTGGTATATATTTTTTTAAAAATCTCCTTGGCTTCATCTTGGAGTCTCTTGAGGTCATGACCTCTTGGTTGATGGTGATGAGAGACGGAAAAGTCAGGAGGAGAAGGAGGAGGAGGAGGAGGCAAATCAGGAGGGGAAGAAGGGGGAAAATATTCGATTGTGCTTCGGCACAGTCACATATAAAAAGGGACTGAGGCACACAGTTTGCAGACTCAGGCAGGGTTGGCCACAGCAGTGCCTGTCTATAAATAAATAATAATAAAAGATAAAAGATAAGGACATGTTTGACGTGTTAATCTTGTTGTTCTATTTTTATACAGGGGTTTTAAGGAGATGACCATGACGAGCCACCAAAGGCTCACTGTGCAATAATTACCGCTGAATGCAACCTTGATCTTATATGTGTATATATTGGTAATGATCAAGAAAAAACAATTCCAGCTCTTTGCTGAAAAACCATCTTGATTTTAAGTGTAACAAGTGTTCAGCTCTATATATGTTTATGGTGCATACAGTCATGCTGTAAGATTTGGCGCTGAGAACCAGAGGAGGAAGGAAAAAAAAAAAGAAGAAGATTTTACTTTAAGTGCAGCTTATGGGATTTTGTTTGCCGAAGCATAACTTCATATCTTCTGTGCTCGCTTCAGTGTGTTGGCTTTGCCATTCGTGCGTCCGCGTATATTTTTAGCAATACGCGTACTACCAGACAGCCATAAGAGCTCTTTTTATGCATGGCTGCTGGTGGAGGAGTAGAGCGAGCGCTGAAATAATCGGGGAATATTGTAAAACAGGGCTACTGCTGATGTTTAATGTAACACAAGAGAGGATTTTCACTGCCTGCTTCTGTCTCCTCTGTTTGTTTTTGCTCCACTTCCTCCATTAGCCAGCTCTGTTGCACTGTACAGCGCCGTGCACCGTCTTGTGTCCGCTCGCATCCAATCTTCTTGGCAATGCCCCACGTTCCCGGCTATTACTCAGCCAAGTTCTATGGTAGCAACACGGAGGTGTGTACTTCGCATAAACACAAATGTCCTGTTACGGGGTTCTGTTTATTGGGACAGCAGTGGTACAGCATAGCGGCGTAACCTTGAAATGGAGTTGTTCTGAGCTGCTTGCTGCTGTCACGTGCTGCTTCAGTGCCTCTATCGATGCCTTAATCCATCTGCATTTGGCAAAAAAAGAAGAACAACAACAAAAGAATGCCATGCAAAAAAAAAAAAAAAAAAGCACTAATAACTGACCAAACGTCACATAAGGAAATAAAATTTTGGGCTTTCGTTTTTTTCGTTTTGTTTTGCATTTTGCAAGGATATCACAGAGACAAACTTCCCTGATGCTGTGGTTGATCCTTATTAGACAAATGTCATTTTGGTAATTATTTTCTGATCAAACAAGACAATGTTAAAAAGTCAATTTGACATTAAATGGAATTTGGGCGAAACACACAAACGTTTTCTATGTTTCTCCTGTTAAATGTTAAATAAACATGTGACATACAGCCCCTTCCCCATTTTGCTACCTCTTGTGATGGTGTCTAGAAAAACACCCTTATAACAAATTCTCCTCATGTATTGGTAGCAAAATCTTACACTGAAAATGTTTCAAAACAATCCAACATTTAAATTTTAGTACATTTATTATGCAAGGAAGAAGATCCAATGTTAAGTCACGACTGGTTTTATCAAGACCACCGCTGCAACAGTTTCTGGTACCTAACAATTTAACAAAATAATGTAGGTAAAGCCTTTTTGATGTATACTTTTCTTTTTTTTAAGTTGATCAAAGTGCCAAGGAACTTTTATTTTGAACTATGTGTAAGGTGTATAAGTAAATGACACATAGGCCCATTTGTCTTAGCGACTCAAAACTAGAAATACAAGAGAACATGACATTTAAGAGAGGCATGTGAGTTTTTGTGCCTGGAATTTCAAACGAGGCCATTCAGAGCAACAGTTAACACATTTAGAAAAACCGTAGTTGTGACGAATAAAGCTGGCCGAGGCTTATCTTGCCACCGTACACAGTAAGGAGGATGGTAATGAAGGCAAAAACAAATCTTACCTCAAAAGTTCACTTTTGATTAACTGATATTATAATATTTTATTGTTAGAACAATTCTACAAATCTTTACATAGAATACCAGTAAATTCAGAGTTTTTTTCTGGCAGTGGAATATGAATACAGTATATTAGTAAAACACAATGAACCAGTGGTTGTCCCTTCTGCAGCAAACTAGTCAGAAATGTACTCTGGAAACTCCACTATACGCCCCTCCGTCATCTGCTTAGATGTGACGCTGATCTACTGTCATTGCTTCAGACTATGCAGCCATGCTGGTGGATTTAACATGCTTTAAATCCACAATACAACAGCTGATCTGTTGAAAACCAAGATTTTATTTTTGCTTTGTAGAGTATTTTGCAAACAAAATCAATTTCCATGCTAGGATAATAGCCTAACCAAAGTATCTTTTTGTGCCCTGCAACCAAGTTCTCTGAGTTATTGATGTACTGATTTTGTTATATCGATTAGAGTACATTAAATGGGACATCTTATGCCATTTTAAGCATGTGTATAAAACAGAGCACAAACTGTAAACACGTTTTTTAAATTATATGTGTGCATTGTTTAAAAACTGAGCATTTAATATACTTGTGATCAGTGTTGTGTGAAGCCTTTGTGTTCGGGCTCCAAAACATGCTACTTTGATCTAATTGAGCTGTTAAAAATCCTTCCAAAAAACAACGACGGCCAGTCTTTCCACTGAAGGGAAAGCCAAACAAAATCTGTATTTTAGAGTGAATCCAAAGCTGAACTGAAGCAGCCTCTTCACACACACTGCCCCGACTCTGTTTATGTTCCTCGTGCTCCTGGTCTCTGTTCAGCTGTCCATTGCGAGGCATAAAATGAAGCACAGGGCTAACTATAACTTTGTCAAGATGCCAAATCCATCATCTGTTATGCAGTACGCCCACTGCATCATCCATCTCATCTTTCAATAGGAATCCAATAGTTTAGAGATGATCATCTGTTGTTTGTCGGTAGGAAGAGAGATGATACAAGTACGTACGCACACTGTCTGCTCAGGATGGCTTGAAGACAGAGATCTGCAACAACAACTTGGTTAAAGCAAAATCCCTCCTGTGAAAAAAATCATGCTATGCAAAATGAGATTGTCACGAGATGTTTCCAAAAAGTCATGAAATTGTTTTTCTGTTGTGAGATCTTGGATTTTCTTTTTAGAAAGAAGGTTTAAAAAAAAAAAAAAAAAAAGTAAGTCGGACCTTTTTTTTTTGTTGCTGTCGTCACTTGTGTCTACTGGTGCTCCATGATTAAACAATATATGTTAATTACCATAAGATGTGCGTCTTATGCATTGTTATGTAAAAAAAAACTATAGATGGCTTACAATAGGTCTGAGCCAACATAACATGAGAAAAATGGATGCTTTCATTCAACCTGCTGGTCCTGCAACTTTCAGTAGCAAATGGCTTTTTTTTTTATTGATCCCTCTGACTGAAAAAAATCTGACTTTACTCCCTTTCTGGAGATAAAGCATGCTGTGTGCTCCTGCTCTTAAAGGGGCCTTATGGTGCTCTCCGTCTTTCGTACACTGTTCCCTCTGTGGAGGTCACACCTTGACTGACTCCAAAAGGCATCTGCTCCCATTTATTTGGAGACAAGGTTCTGAATTAAGACAATATCAATCTGTCACGTTCAATGTGGCCTCTTCACGACTTGGACTTGTTTAAGAGTCTCTCTGCTTTGGGCTTGGACGCTCTGGTGGATTTGGGCTTCGCTCTTTTAAGAGTCACTGTATATTTCTCTGTGTCTGTAGTCTACAGTCAAGTATTTACGGTATATAAATGCATATACATATATATATCTATTTTCTTTGTATGCATATATTCATTACTATTTTTGCACTGACTTACTGAGAGATGGATTTTTGTTTTCCACAAAGGGTGCTACTATACTGGAGGCCTTCTCCCACACCTTTTTTGCATGACTTGCTCAAAATTCCTCGACTGGTCTGTCATCTCTCCTCCTTGAACTGTTGTAACTGAAGCACTGTAATTTTGTAATCCCTACTTGTGAGCTTTGAAATAAAGAGGGAGGCTTCAAATTTGGTGTGGTGTCCTGGAGGCCTGTTTTCTAGGCAGTTCCTGCTTCTTTCTTAGCTGCTTCCTCTTGCTAAAGTAGAAAAAAAAATATTTTGAAAAGGATATTCTTACCTCATTAACAAAAACAACAACAACATTCAGATGGTTCTCAGAAATAAGAACAGGGCCAATAGGTGCTGATGTATTGGATACTTAAATGAAAAGGAAGGACAAAACATTTGCTAATTTTTATTTGACCATAGCTGATACCTCTTGTTAATTAAGGTTTAGCCTACAGCTAAAGAGTAATAAACATTACAAAAGAAAATGCACTGTTTTTGTTTTTCTGGCCTCTTTTGTCTGCTTAATACATGTAAATTGGCTGGAATTAATCTTTTTAAAAGTATGTGAAATATCCCCCTTACACCAGGCTGAGAGTCTCCCGGATCTCTAGGATCATTCAAATGTCTTTGGACCTTCAGAAGAATGCTTTATAACAATGGTTTTATAAATATGAGAGACTTTTGCTCCCCCACCATCAGTTTCAGCCCCACTGTGGAGGGGAAAAGCCTGTTTTCATCATCTTATCACGCCGAGCATAGGTGAATACAGATAATGGTGTTTTTGGCTCAAATGCAGTGATCCACCAAGGCAAGGCAAGGCAAATTTATTTGTATAGCACAATTCAGTACAGGGACAATGCAAAGTGCTTTACATGATTAAAATATAGGAAAATAAAACAGAATAAAAGCAAGTAGGAATAAAATGTAGAAACAAAGAAGAACATTTAAAACAGTTTAACTAGAACAGTCAAAGGCAATCCTAAACAAATGTGTTTTTATTCTTGATTTAGGCTTTCCGCACTTTTACAGTTTTCTTGAAGTTTGTTCCAGATAAGCGGAGCATATGAACTAAATGCTGCTTCTCCGTGTTTAGTTTGTGTTCTAGGTATGCAGAGTAGACTGGACCTGAGTGGTCCTGAGTGGTCTGGAGGGTTGATACACTGATAACAAGTCTGTAATGTATTTAGGTGCTGAGCCATTCAGGGATTTATAGACTAACAGAAGTATTTTAAAGTCTATTCTCTGAGATACAGGGAGCCAGTGTAAGGACTTTAGAACTGGGGTGATGTGTTCTACTTTCTTAGTCTTAGTGAGGACACGGGCAGCAGCGTTCTGGATCAGCTGCAGCTGTCTGATCCACTTTTTAGGCAGACCTGTGAAAACACCGTTGCAGTAATCAATTTAACTAAAGATGAATGCATGGATTAGTTTTTCCAGATCCTAGCACAAAAGGTTACCCTTTTGTGCTATAATTTTGTGCCTGTTGCAGTTCTCTTTGCGCATATAGTAGTATGATTCAGAAGGTATGCAATGACAAGGCTTCTCCCTGAGATTGTAGAAAATAAATTAGTATGTAAAGTGGATACTGAAAAGCTCACCGATTGTTTTGGCCTGCCTGCATCCTGGCTATGACAATTTGTAGATATGTTCGCTTTTTCCCAGCTGAGACCCCATTCCACCGGGCGGATAGTAAAAAGAAAATCCCTAAAAGAAGCCTGTGCATAAAGGGGGTTGCTTTTCGGTCCTCAAAGCAACAAAGAGTTAATTTCAGCAAATAGTTTTCTGTTGCACACAGAGCAGCGATGCGATTTGTGTAGGTCTAGCCCTGTGTTACCGTAGCCGTGGCGCAGGCAGGCCGGCCCATGGTTAAGTTGGCGTGAGTCTGGTGTGACCAAACTCCTTCAAATAATCTGATGACCAATCCAAACTGGTGGCCAATAAGATGAAAACCAACTACAACAGAAGGAAGAAGCAGATTTAAGACACTTCCTGTCATTCGACTTCATAACAATGCAGCCCTTCCAGTGTTTATTTTAAAACCTAGCATCTGTGAGCATTTGGACATTTGAGCCTGCAGAGTAGGCAGCCAAAGTTGTTAATTATCCACACTTGCCTCCATTCAACCATGTGTCACATAACTACTCCGGTTATGGGACTATATTTACTCCACCTTGCAGGCGTTCTGTTGCCTCATGGCTAGCGTGGCATCGAGGGTGTTTGAGCGGGATGGCCCAGGGGTCAGGATCTCTCCTTAGGAACAAGCTCAAAAATAGTTTTAGCGTTGTGTCTAATTACAAGCGATGAGTGCCCCGCCTCATTAATCCTTTCCTATCAGCACTGGGCAGGCTGGCAGGACCAGAATAGCCCTGATCTTTGTGCCTCCGCGCACCGCTCTCTGGCCAGCTCTGCATGGACGTATTAGGCAAAAAACGCCCGGAGAGGAGGACCTGCCTTTTTCTGCACACACACACATCAAAATGTGTACATACTTCCCAGTCAGGGGGGAGGCAGTGAAATAAAGCAGAGAGGACCTCTAGGCCTGGGGGCCGCTGCGCTGCTTACTATCAAAGCAAAGACACACAAAGGCTTACCGAGACTTTATTAAAAGTCACGACAGCATAAGACGAGGCTTCTCGTGTTCAACATGTTCTAACCGGTAAGCTCATTTTAGGCTTGAGAGGACACTATTTAATAAAAAAGACAAGGGTAGAGAGGGAAATGGACCTTTAGGAATCTGCCTTTTCACATAAGTTTGGTACATTTCACTGCCACTGACCAGACCAGACTGAAAATGTCCTGATAGGGACTGGAGCTAAAATAATTAGCTATCCTGCAGGTGATGCTCCTGACATTGTCCACACATTCACTTTTTAATGGAATTAAAGTATTCTGATAAAGAAACCTTATTGTTAAAGGCAAGGCAAGGCAAGGCAAATTTATTTATATAGCACAATTCAGTACAGAGACAATGCAAAGTGCTTTACATGATTGTTAAAGCTGCTTGTCAAAGAATTTCCTTAATTAATTATATGGCTGAACAATTTAGAAAACAAAATAAAATACAGCAGGCAACGACAGTTCTGACCTGAGAAGATCCCACCGTAATACAAAGCTTTTTTTTTATTTTTTTTTTTTAATGCAAGCCAAATAAAACAAAAACAGTTTATATCTCTGCATTGTGAACTTTACCCGATATAACATGGAGGTCATAAGATGGCCAGAATAGATGTATAAACAACGAGAGTTTACACACAGATCTGAGCTTCAGGGTGATTCGAGGTCTTTAGCAAAACAATATGCTGTACGAGGGATTTTCAACATGATTTTTATCCAGGCAGACGGACCTTTTACCTGAGAAATACAGCTCAGACCGTGGAAGCGCTCATGCGGCAAAGCGTTCACCCTTATATGTTTGAGCCAGAATGTGACTCTGATGATCCATGAGGCATGATGGACAGGAACGTGAGCGCAAGGGCCAAAACAAGCAGTGACAAATCTGTTTTCAACGCATTTTCGCCACTCCTTAACATATCATATCTGCTTTTGTCTCTATTATTGTCATTTTTAAAAACAGAGTCTGCCTATTCACCCCTGACATCAGCACGGCTTGTGTCTCCAGATTATCTGCTGCTCATTAGATATTTACTCAGTTCTTTTGGACCGTTCTCTGTAAACATGAGACATGGCTGTGCATGAAAAAAAAAAAAAATCTAATTAGATCAGCAGTTTCTGAAATACTCATCTGATTTTTTTTCCCACACCCTTCTGATGTTCGGTTTGAACTTACTTCAGCAAGTCTTCTTGATTACTCCTGGATACCTACATGCATTGAGGTGCCGCCGTGCGACTGATTAATTCACTGATTGTGGGAAAAAAAAGCAATCGAACACATAATATTCTGCTCGTTGTGATGCACTTGTGTCGCAAACATGTTCTAGCCTGGGCTTTTCTGCTGTTTAAGCAAAGGAACATCAAACTTGGCGCAAAGACAGACAGACTGCAGGCACACAAAGGGAAACGGTAAGGCATGGAGTGGGTTGTGCGGAGACAAGAGAAGGCCAGTCTGACAGAGGACGCCGTGAAGGATGATAAAAGTTTGCCTGACGCAAGAGAAATGAAGCTACCTCTGCAAATAGGAAGACGCACGTAGGGAGCAGATAAAGGAG
The DNA here is from genome assembly GCF_011125445.2 of Fundulus heteroclitus. Classification (NCBI taxonomy): domain Eukaryota; kingdom Metazoa; phylum Chordata; class Actinopteri; order Cyprinodontiformes; family Fundulidae; genus Fundulus; species Fundulus heteroclitus. Next base: position 7,672,834 of record NC_046375.1, read on the forward strand.
CAAGCAGCTGTAAGAGACAACCTCTATGAAGAAGCATGTTCAAGCTGATATCAAACAACGTCACCGGCTCTGCACGCAGAAGAGATAAAAATGCTGTCATCCGCAGCTGCTGAGTCTACAAGATCTCGCGGGGCGATGTGTAATTGGTTGCGGCACGCGTTGGACTCTCCCGTTCGCCTGTCATGTGCTGTTGCGCTTTACAAAACACACACACCGACGGCGGCACGAGAAACAGGTCAGCACGCAGTGCAGCAACGCAGAGCCATATGTTGCACAGTTTCTGCACGGAGATGCTGGGTTCGGAGTTTAATCTGATGTTTCAAGGTTACAATCCCTCGTCCACACGTCACGTGCAAAATGAACATGACACGCGTTGTTCATTTCGTTAAGTATAGCTAACTTCTATCATGACTCACAGAGCCATTATAGACATTATAGTCAAAATGTCTCAAATGCACATTTAGTTGGCTTTGATTTTCAAGGCAATTTATCCAGGTGCGTCCCTGAATATAGACACGACTTTTGCACAGGTTACGTGATAAAACCTGCTTAGAATTACCCTAAGTCCATGGCTGTAGATTGGTTTTTCTCACTTTAATTAATTATGCACCAGGTTGATACAAGATAAGGGTTTTAATTGGGCCTAAACCAGTGCTGAACAGAAGAGTAAGTTGGACTTTCAAAATAAGCAGTAAGTCTTTAGTATCAGTTTTTAGGTAACCTTATGCAAAAATGAGCACAAGATTGATAATGGATCAGTTGCTGTCAGCTGAACTAATGTTTATTTTACACAAAAAAGTATTCAAGCAGGACGTGAGAACAGCTCAATTTCAGTCAAATTCTGAAGAAAGAACGATAAGGAATGACCTCTACATGTGTTTCTTTTGTGGTTCTCAAACAGTTTTGGCTTTTATGCTGTTGTGGGCAGTTGCAAATAACATTTTTTATTAGCTAATAGAGTGTGTGTGTGTGTGTGTGTGGGGGGGGGGTGTATTTGCTCCCATGATCATTTGCATGTTTGCTTACTTACAGTCAGAATGATAGTCTCTACATTTTATTTGAATGCAGAAAAAATGTCATAAAGCGTTTTTAGAAAAAGTGAAATATTACTCAGAGAGATCCAATCTAAATTTTAGGTCATGCATGATGACACAGAAACTGGTTGAGGAGCTTTCATGAGCAAGCTGAACACGCTCTAGACTCAGGCCTGCTGAGTTCCATGGTCACTTCATGACCTTAATTTGCTTCTTCTACTGTCACCCCATTGTTGTCTTAGCAATATATGTTAATATCACAATATTATCATGGTAGAAGACTCATCCATGACCCATCTGTATTTTTCCCACCCTAGATTTTTCCCACCCTAGGCCGCAATGTCCTGCATGTTTTAGGTGTTCCCCTGCAGCGTCACGCCCGATTTGATTGGATGTTTGATTAAAAGCCTTCTGCAGCACTCGAAAGCATGCTGAAGAGATAGCAGAAATCTGTTGTTCTGGAGCTGAGACTCATCTCAAACATTGAGGATAGAGGGCCTGTAACGATGACCCGGTTCGTTACTGGTGAAGTAGACGCATAGAGCTTACCTGAAACAGTGGAACATGCACGCAGCACTTTTGATAGCACACTGCACTTTAAAGTTATTTACTAATTTGCACATCAGGGCTCTGGCCTGCAGAAATAAGAATTATAAATGTGATTTTGGTAATATCTTTTAAGTGTTAGTGTGTAGTGTATGTGGTATGTTTTAAAGGGTTTTAGAGTGGTGTAATGTGTTTGTTTTTCTAACCTTCTTCTTGTGTCTTACAAAAGGATCCCCCAGAGACACGACACCTATTTGAAACCTTCCGGGCCAGACCAAGAATGAAGAAGGCAGGGATTTTGTTCATTTAATTGGTCGGTTTATTTCTACATATTTTTTGGTGGGTTTTTATGGAGGAATTTTACATTGGTTTTAAAAGAACGAATGTTTGTACACCCCTGGTGGTTTTAAGTGGTTTTACCTAGTTGAATGTGGTCCCTTTAAAAAGCCATCTTGTGGATTCATGAAGGAGTGGAGTTTGGAGTGTCACCTGCTGGTCAGCTACTACTAGGTAAAACCTTAAAACCTTAACCCGTCAGGATTCTGCAGGCAGTGCTGTGCAGCTTGCTGTCTGCACTGCCTGCTCTCTGCTCTTCTCTTCACAGGTGATTGCAGTTGACAGGTGGGCGTGGCGCGCACCTGCGGCTCGTTCGGCAGCTCCGGGCTAGAGCTTAAAAGCAGGTTTCAGTCAGCTGGAAGACGCCAGAGTGTTAAAACATTGTGATCGCTTCATGCACTGGATCGCTCTCTGGACGCTCTTCCGAATTCTAAAGTCTCAAGTCAAGTCCCAGGAACCTCTTCGCTCAGATTTTGCTCTGGCACTCCCCTCGAGCCCCCTTGGTGTTACCAAGCCGGACAAGAGTTCCCCTTCTGCAGCCTCCCTGGTTCCTCCAGCTGCTTACTGCCACCGCCTCCTGCTTCGGTGCTGCTCGGACCTCCGCCAAGTCCCATCTACCCGCTCACCTGTCGCTCAGTCACCTGGCTCCACCTCAGAGATGAGCTCCACTGAATCCGTCCTCCATTACTCACCCCGGCTAGGTTTCCCAAACGTAGTGAGCCTCCATCTTCGTGTACCTCCGTGCCTGTAAATAAACATCTTAAACTGCTCTCTGCATGTGTGCCAAACCCTTAAAAACCATGACATAACCTCCATGCACTTTTTGAATGCACTTACACTTTTTGGACTTTTTTGAATTCAAAATAAAAAGGATACGGAAACTGAGGACCTCAAAACTGCTTGACCTTAAATTTTTTTGTTCATTGGTACCAACCCTGTTTATTCCCCCGCTCGTGCCAACCTGACCACACTGATCCACATGGTGGGATAGTGTCGACAGGGCCAGGACCAGGATTGAGGGCCATTGCTTTAGTTCCTTGTAGAGAAACTGTTCCAAAGCGTAAAGTTTCCACTTTCATGTTTGAAAGTGGACACAATGTTCTCTGGGTAATAATCTGATTTTTCCCCCCTACAAAAACTTTTGGTCTCACCTGACCCAAGCCGTCCCTGAATCATTTCTATGTTCACTGGAAAACCTGAGATGGCCTTGTATATATGCTTTTTAATGCAAAATATCTGTCTACAAATTGTCTTCATGGATGCTGGTATCCAAATGCCTTCAGATGTCTCAACTTTGTTATGATCATTTTTGCCCTTTGAGCCCAGATGTTGCAGGGCGCTCCAGATTGTTTTTTGTATTTCTTCCACTTCTCAAAAATTACTCCAATGTTGTTAATGTGTGAAAGAGGAACTGATTTGTGTGAAACATCTGCTCATAAATAGTCAGTAGGGTCCTGATACCGGTTGTGTGGCAAGTGATCAAATCCCTATTTATCTTAATGGCTTGCAAACCAACAGTTAACTTTTACCTACCATACCAATTTTATTTCAAAAGTACTTCAAACACCCACAGGATCAAAGTGCTATACACAATCATAAGATACGAAATGATCAATCATAAATTAATAAGAAAAATGGTATTATATACATGACGTTTTCTTAAATTTATGCTCATGTTTTGTTTGAGCACATTAGTAATAACGTAATAATAATCTTCATTTATCACTGCAACATACATTCCAAACAAAGCATTTAACCCTTCCCCTTCAGAGAACCGTGGGCTGCTGTTGTTTGGCACCAGGGAAGCAATCGGGGCCAAAGGTCTGTTTCGGGGCCCCTGAATGGGTCTGAACCAGGAAACTTGTGGCCTCTCCAGGATGTAACCACTCTGCTCCAACAACTATCCCACCACTCCCACTTAAAAGGGAACAACCCTAAAATGGAGACTCCTCTTTTGTTTGTAAGTTGGAAAAACAAACAGGGGATCAAATATTTATTTCCACCCCAGTAAAACTGGTTTCATTTCTGCGTTTTGTGTTTGGGAATGTGCTGAAGTGATCCACGCGGGTGTGAATGCAGTCAAACGAGCTCAGTGCAAATTCATCACGCCAACCTCAGGCTGAGAGGTCTAACCAAAGACGACAACAAACAACTAAAGAAACACAAGAAGAAGCCGAAGCAACAGTTTGGCACCTTTTTAGACAAACTTCACCACACGTGAACCCTGAGGCAGACGTGGTTGTAGATGAACAGATTTTCTGTATCTGTGTTTCCTTCTGTAGACGCGAGTTATCATCTTTGTCTTTGTGTTTGGAATGATGCCCAAGCAGCTCGGCAGGAGACCTTCGGCAGCTACCAAACATCATCACATCGCCGGAGCTCTGCGACATTCTTATTTGCAGCGTCGAAAGCGATGCGTCACCGTTTGGCCACAGGCGACGAGAAGTCACGAAGGTTTTATAGCCGACGTCACCCGGTGGCGAATGTGAAACGCTTGAAGCACCGGTAAAGCGAGTGGGAAGGTAGGCCTTGAGCCGGTATTGTCTCCTTAGCAAAGTCTGACGTCAGCGGGACCGTCGTTCGGTGCGTTTGGAGAAAATGACGGGTGCTTGTGACCTTGTAGGGGCGTTGAATTGTAGCATCACAAAAAAAAAAATGTTAGGGAAAATTTGGAGCTGGCCATGAACAGTTTCAATGTTTAATTAGTCATTTCAGTCACTTTGTAAAACCTTAAAACCAGGAAGGTTTGTTATTTCACTAACCGCGATCAACGGATTTTTCTCTTGAAGGCATGACATAACGACGTGATTTTGCAGCTTCTTTTGAAAGAACAAGAGTTTTTATTTTACCTGCAATGACATAATTTGTCAACATAAAAAAAGAAATTACTAATTAAAATTTTAAAAAGACATATAGACCCAAACAGAATAGATATAAATCCCCTGTAAGGCTTCCGGTTTAATCCTATTGGTCCCTTTTTTTTAACAGCTGACACAATTACCGGATCCCTTGATGTAATGCGTGTAAAAATACCACAGAGATTAGGTAGCGTGTTGTTGTCTTTTTCTAAACCGTGTTTTCACAGCCCGGCTCAGAGCAGCCGGTTTTAGATGGGTAGAGAACGGACGCACCCTTTTTGGCTACGCTTCTTTATTTTGAGACACACCTACGCGCAGCCGTGCAACACTGACATGCAGTCTGTCGTCTTATGTTAAATGTCGCCGCACGCAGCTAATTCAACTGAATTATGGGAGGTCACTATTCAAGATTCAACAATAAGAAAGAGACTCTGCAAAAAACAAACAAACAAAAAACCCTTAAAGAACAAAAATTACACAAAGACCTGCTTTATATTCGCCAGAAATGTTGCAGTCTTTTTAATCTAGCTTTGTTTGTGTTAGTCTGCAGGTTTGTGTTAAATTAATCATTTTCCGTATTTGCTTAATGTTATCTGTCTTGCTCTGATTCCCCCCCCCCCCCCATAGTCCATTTCCCCCTTTTTTGTTTTTGCTTTGGATCCAATTACTGAGAGTCAAGCATGGCGGTTGTAGTGTGATGGTATGGGGCTGCTTTTTCTCTTCAGGACTTAGAGAATGATGGATTCGAGAAGTCTGCTCTATGCAGAAAACCTTGAAGGAGAATTTCTTGCCATCTGTTCATAATGTTCGTTCATACTTAATTTATGCAGCAGGCCAAGTACCTGAAGCACAACAGCAAGCACATCACTGAATTGCTCGATAAAAAATTTGTAAAAACAAAATATAGATTTTGGAGTGACCTAATCAAAGTCCCGACCTTAATCTGTATTAACCTAAACAGGTTGTTTATGCTCTAAAACCCTCCAAAGAGGCTGAATAAAAACTATTCTGCACAGAAGAGTGGTCCAAAATTCCTCTACAGCGATTTAAAATCTCATTGCCAGTCATCACAAACCCTAGGTAGCAGCTGCTGTTGCCAAGGGTGGCACAGTCTAATAGGTTCAGAGGGTGTTTACCTTTTCACAAAGGGCCAGGCTGGTCTGGGTAGCCTATCCTATAAGAAGTTAAATTATAATTTGAAAACTGGATTTTGTATTTTTAATGTATTTTTTGTAAAATGGGCCCTTATTTTACATGCTAATTCAAATAAAAACTATTTTTGAACAAAGTATTGCAACCAAGCTCAGACACTCCTGTTCTTTGTTACCTTAGCAAGCTGAGGTCGCCAGTCCTCAAACGGGGAAATTATGTCTCTTTGGCAAAAAATAAAAATGAATTCAAATAAAACACAAAAAATAAGGATGAGAAACAAAGAGAACAGGGAGAGGCAATAACAATGAGGAGTCCTACTCCTTTTTCTTTTTTAGCAATCGGACACTAAAAGCAGATGGTCGACTGCGTGAGAAGCAGTGAACCTGAAGCATCAGAGGAGCACCTCTGTCTGCAGATTTCTCACTGTTGTATTTTTTTCACTGCTATGTGCTGAGGCTCATAGCTTTTCTCTTCAAATTTTTTTAGATTTATGTGTTCTTCCTTTTACAAGGTTAATTCAAAAAAATTCGGTAACATTGTGCACTGATAAAATAACGAATACAGCACAAAGTAGAGCCAAATCCAGATCCACACAAGTAGCTATGGAGACGGTTGTTAGGAGGCTGCTTTTTCATTTTCTTGAACCACAGCTCTTCACTTTTTGCTTAACGTCAGTAAATGACATGGCTTTTGCGTTTGTCTTGACTATGATTATGTTGTTATGAACACAGAAAGGATGGTTCATCACTTTGTATAGGTTTCATGGGGGAAAAATAAATAAATCACATTTTAATTTCATATTTAATTTCAGTACAAGAAGAATTTAGCACCCTCCAGACGGCTCTTAAAGCCTCCTTCAAAGTCCGACTTGTGAAAGTAACCCAGTACGACAGTTTGGTCCGTATGTGTACTGGAGGGATCACGAGAGCTGTCTAGTCCTGCTCAGTATCCCCCCTCTCTTCTTACCGCCAGGAAGAGAAAGAGTGAAATTACCCCCCCCCCTCCTTCTTCCTCCTCATCTTTCCATCTGCTTTTTTTCACCCTGGGAAACCCCCCACCGCAGTCATCATGACACATTCAGCCCACCTATTGTGTTGCACCGTGGGGGGGCTCTGCAAGCCAAAACAATAATTTAGACCCCGTTTTTACCAGGAGTGCTTATCTGCCAAGTGCTCGCCCAAGTAGTCAAAGCCACACATTGTGGAAGAGCTGACCAACTTTGATGGATAATCGAGTCTCACATTTACCTACCCAGTTCTCTATGACAACAACTTTCAGTATTTTTCTTCTTGTATAATTTCATGTAAAAAGGGTTCAAACGTGGACTTTGACACATTTGACACTTGAAGCACAACGAACAGTAAGCAGAAAGATCTGCGGTAGATTGTGACCTTTCGTTCGGCATGTCTCACACATAGACAGCCGATCAATAAGTCAAGCGGACCTGTGGCAACACGCCGGGTTCGGTTTGCACATGGTGGGGCTTTGAGCTTGAATTTGTAGCCTTGACTTTTCTCAGCCATGGGAGGTTTCATATGCAGTGAGTGTAACCCAATAGCTCCATCAATTACCGCCGTTTCCTTGGTGCCTTTTTGCAAACAACAGCTGCAGAGTTTATTAAACTGGCCGTGGAATTCAGTCACGCAGTCTAAAATATCACCAAGCCTTAAAACCATCAGGACGACGAAAGTCCTCCCTTCTGTGCACCTTTTCCAGCTTCAGCTCTGACGCAACTTCTAGGGGGCACAAATTTGTGGTCTGTGCGCCGTTTTGATGGAGACAAATCCAGTTTTTGGGGGAGAGGACTTGCTGACATGTCGTTCATGCGCTGAGGCATGCAGGTTATGGGATTAGGTTGCTGCAGGGACTCATTTTTGGTTGGTGGGACAGAGGGGCATTTTTTCCATGGTAACTCGAGACCCTTTGAGCCAAAGTCCTTGAATAGACACGAGAGCTGCTCTCTTCTTTTATACTGGATGTGAGTCAGAGGTTTACACACAGGTGCAGATTCTGGGCTACATCTTAGTTATTTGCACACACAGAGGGACATAATAATAATGGCAACTACAATAATAATAATTATTATTGTTATAAGAGCAACAATTTGTGATTTGAATTTTTTCTTTCCAATTTTATACATCTTCTTGCTTATCCATTACATGATTTCATACTTTTAACAGTCACAATGAAAGAAAAGTACACCCTCAATTATTTTAATCTAATCCATCCTAGTTCAACATGTCGTTACAGAGTAAACAAAGATGAAGTCAGAGTTTAATCCATCCATCCATCCATCCATCCATCCATCCATCCATCCATCCATCCATCCATGGGCGGCTCCAGACAGGGGCCAACAGGGGCCAATGCTCCTATAGAAATGGTCATGGCCCTGTTATGGCCCCTGTACTAAAGACATAAATTAAATAAACTTCTTACGATTATATGCATTGGTGAAGAAACCATACCTGATTTGTCACTTTGGCCAATTTTTATTTATTTTTTTACCTTTACAATTTCACCCTAACAAGGGTTTAAAAATCAAGGTGTTTTACTTTTAGCTTCAGCTGTATTGAGCTAGGATCACAGTTTTTATCTGCTAGATCATGGATCTGAAACCTGCAGTACCAGAGCCACAAGTGTCTCACTTCATATTATTAAGCGATTAAATATTTCCCTGTTTTATGATTTCATTCTTTTATGTGCCCCTGTGAAAAAAACACTGGCCCACCTTGGCCCCCCCTGGTAAATTGGGTCTAGAACCGCCACTGCATCCATCCATCCATCCATCCATCCATCCATCCATCCATCCATCCATCCATCCATCCATCCATCCATCCATCCATCCGTCCGAGATCGGCTTGCTGGTGCAACAGGTCCAGGAGAGAAACCCAGACATCTTTCCCCCCTACTGACATCCTCCAGCTCATTCTGGGGAACCCCAAGGCGCTCCCATGTCAGACGGTATATATAGACCCTCCAGCAGGTTCTGGGTCTTCAGTATATAATTGAAAAATTGATTTGCATAATTGAAGAAAACCTTTTATTTTGTGACATAAATTTGACAAACCAAAAAAAACAACAACAACAAAAAACAGTTTGATCATCATCAGTCAAGCAAATCTCCAATCCAGGGTGGAAAAAAAAGGTGACAAATTAATTATCATCTAAGAAATGCAATAAATAATGAACTGATTATGATAACGTCCACTTCACTTGATAAGGAGGGCATCATGCATCCTCTAATATTAATGCTTATTGCGCCAGCGTCTGCGTGCTGCAGTCTTCTCGTCTGTCTCATCTAGGAGAACAGATGTTGTCGCCACGTGACGGCCATCTGTGGTGGTTCTGAGTTAACGCTCCATGAACAAGAAGTTTCACACTGACACGTTTCAGCTCCTTTCAGTCCTGTTGATTCTAGTCAGTTTGCACCATATGTGTTAGTGTGTCACCCAAACACACAAGTCATTAAAACGCGAGTCGTATTTGTTGGATAAGAATTTACATAAAATGTGTTCGATCTAAAGGGTTCGATGTGCGTATATTTTGAAATTTCAAGTAAAACGTCGACAGTGATTTAGGATTTAAAGCAACACCTACAGCTTATGTTTTATTGAGACACAATCTTCGTTGTTTAAATGTTTGGGTATCATGTATAAATCAGTAGACAGCAGATATTGTTGCTGGAAACACCATATTCTGACATACATCGCCTACTGTAAGAATGTTTTCATGTTTTATGTAGAAAATTTTGATTTGGAAAAGTTTTAAAAATTTATTTTAGAATAAACCAATAACCAAGTAGGTTTGCACTTACAAGGAATTTGACTTGGTGTTGATGGTGCAGACAAAAAATAAGAATACAGTAAAATAAAAAGTAAAAAGGATATATATACAGAAGCAATATACACTCACTAAACTGTGCGTTAATGTAACACAGAAGCTTGTAAGTCCTGAACGGGATAGAGAGAGAGTGTCCAATTTCACGGGCTTTAAAATACCAGAATTTGCGCACCACTTTATATTTTGTATGACTATATCATTTTGAATATTAAGTGTTATAATCAGTTACTCATTATTTGAGTAGCAGCTTTACCAATATATATATTTTTTTTTACCAAATGATTTTTGCTCTTAGTTGAGTTATTTCTTGGATGGGTATGTTTTACCTTTACATCAGTAAAAATATGTTGTGAAGTGCTTTAAGTAAAAAGTTTTAGGTACTCTACCCACATCTGGACACTTCCATAGGGATGAGGCTTAGTTAAGGTGGCGTAGGAAATACGATCCAGTGCGATACCATCCGGTACAGCATGTGTCCGGTGCTGATCGATTACTTTGCTGACGGATAGGAGCTTCAAGCTAGAGACACCGTTTCATCACCGGTTCTCCAAGCTCGAGAGATGAAAACCCAGTTTGTGTTTGTCAGTTGTGTCTGCCTTGTTTCTGTCATCCTGCACAACCCCAGGTGTGATTGTTGGTTTTAGACCTTCAAGGTCACAGATTATTGGATGGATTACTGCCTTTCCTTCCTTTCCGCGTCCTTTGAGAGCTAAATAGATAATCAGAACAGATAAACAGAAAGGCAAGGAGACTTTCCCACAATGGGTTGGGAGAAAATCTCACAGCTCTTAAGGACTGATTTGGTTGAATGATAGGTGGCCGGAGGTTCATTTATCATTCCAGTGAAAGCCTTTTAAGCTCCGATCAGTAGATTAGGTGTTTTCCTTGTTTGCCTTTGTTTTTTTTTTAACCCAGTCTGTAACTTTTGTTCTTGTCAGTAAATGCTTGCAAATATGTCATTTAATTCACGCAGCAACATTTGGTGTTTTTTCTCTTAAGAGATGGGTGATGGGTCCTTGTCTATTTATATGAAATAAATTTCTTAAGATGATATGCGCTGACAAAGATACCGTAACTGATTGGTCACTTGGACCAATTGTATTTTTTACCTTTACAGTTTTACACTAACAATTTAAAAATTAAGCTGTTTCACCTTTAGCTCCAGCCATAATGAGACAGGGTGAGACGTCTGCAACTTGCAGTTCCAGAGCCACAATTGGCTCTTTGGCTCACTTAATATGTTAAACGATGAAATATTGACCTGTTTAGTTTTTCCCCCAATCTTTTGTTCTGTGCCCCATTAAAAAAACACTGGCCCCTACCTGCCCCCCCCTAAATTTGGTGTAGAACTGCCATTGGCTGTATGATATTTGTCCTGCAAGACGGGGAACCTCAGCCTCAAGTCATTAAAGCAGCGCTGTGTACGTTTTGACCCAGGTATTAGCTTAATTTGAGATATATTAAATGTTTTTTCACGTCTTTGCACGTGCGGATGCTCAGTTGGGGCTACACTTCTCCCAAACCCAACAATGTAACTTGAGCGGTGCGGATCCTGCTCTGAATGGGTCATGTGACATACAGTGTCGTTAAACATACAAGCTAACCTTAGATGCTTCTACTTTTGTCATCTTGAGTCAAAGTTTGTCATGGCCATGGTTATTATTACAAAACACAGGAAGTAGTTCACAAACCGACATGTCAGTTCCTCTCCTCTGTTGAAGTTCCTGCAGCCTTTCATAATCAGATGATCAAGCCTGTTGTCTGCCACGACATTCTCTTCCACGGCTCCTTGGGCTCCCCCTCCCTCTCCCTCTCCCCCTGACTCCTCCTCGTCCTCTCCGTTTCAACGGGAGACAACGGGTATAATCTAGAGGGTTGAATGTGGCCTTGTCTTTATGACTTCTCAATCTGCTGGTCCTAACTGGTCCGCTATCAGATTTCAGAATATGTAGCGTTGCCGATGGCCTTCAGTGGCGCAAACCTTAAAAAAATACAGGTCTAGTGCCACCTAGTGGCGAAAGCCTACAAAGTGCTGCTTTAAAAGCCGCTAACATATTTTTTTCCAGGATTGTCCTGTGTCTTGTCTCCATTGGTCTTCCTGATAATGCTGACTTCCTTTCCTGTCCATACCCAAGAATAGCAACACCACAGCATGATGCTCTCCCCAACACATGACCTGTGGCTGTGTTTAAAATTTAAATGTTCTGGCAACCATTGTCATTGTCTTGTCATTCTCATTTGAGCTGTGGATCTCTGCAGCTCCTCCACAGTAACCACTGGCCTTTTGGATTCTTCTTTCATTAAACCTCTTGTGGTGGATACTCCTACCACCACAAAACAGAGTTAGTGTTATATTAATTCATAAATCACAAGTTAAATGCTTGAATGGTTTACTTACACTTGTTTTGTGTTGGAGGTTCGGCAGACAAAGGACCAGCTGGAGGGGTTGGAAGCCATTTTAAAAGCTTGGAACCTACTACATCAACAAAGCACTGAGGGGGGACTCAATTTATTTAAGCTTTACTTAATTGATTGGAAGTCACTTTCAGGTTTACCTATTAATTAGGGCAAAGTTGAGGTTTTCTTTGCTTTACTTGTTTGATTTTACTTTTGTTGAGTTTGTATTTTGTTCCTTCTACCACCCTTGTGTGTCGAGTTTAGGTTACTCCGCCCCTATTTAAGCAGCCTTTGTTCTTTGTCTGTAGGTCAGTTTTTGTTTGAGCTCAGTTGGTGTTCTGTTGACCTCAGTTGAGTTATTCACTATTTGATTTATTCAATCTTCGATGTTTGAGCCTTTGTTAATTATTTTGACCACATTAAATCTAAGAATTTTTTCCCTATTTCAAACACCTGTTGTCCTGCCTATGTCTGATCCATCACACCTCTCTTTGCATGGCGTGTCAATTTATGACACTTTTAGTTTTCAGATGGTTGATTAAACAGGCCTCAGATGTTCAATGGTTGGTCTGTTTGTTCCTTAATGTTCCCCAGCAAACTTGTGAGGCCTTCACACAACACCTGCATCTAGACTGAGATAAAGCAACTCAACTTTATTTAGCGCTTTCATAACTTTACAACATTGCACTCTCTGTGTTGGTATGTCATGGAAAATTCTATTAAAATACGCCAAATTTTAAGGTTGTAAAAAATTTTTTTGCAAGGCCCTGATTGTTTTCATTTTACCCTAAGCGGTTCATATTTGTCCCACATTAGTTAAGGGTTTTTTATTTAACCTACATGTATGGTCAGCTAATTCATCTATTAGTACAGTGGAACGATCTATGTGCCCTCAATTACAAATACGCAGGAGCAACATTAGGAAAATCTGGGGCCCAAGGACTTCAATATCAAACATGAAGAATCAAATGTATTATTGTATAAAAAGAAGCAACCTAAAAATATATATATATTCTGTATGCTAATGCCTTAAAGGACAGAAAAAAAAGTCAAAAAAGAGAAGCAACCTTGAGGGAAAGGACACCAAAGACTTCTCATTTGTGGCTTTATCAAGGCTATGGACAGAGAGGCCTCCCTCTGACTCACTCAAAAACAGGACAAAGACCAATGAACACCATTATTGGCTACACATGTGAATGAAAAACTCTGATTACTGCTGCTACAACGATCGAGCTCTGAATAATCAGTTGTGTAGACGTGAGGAACTTTGGGGCTGACCCTGAGGGAACGGGGGGAGAGGGGGGTCAATCTCCTAATGACTTCAAGCAGCCTTTGCTCCTTTAGGATCTCTTTAGTTCAGAGTGAACACATCAGCGAAGCTGAGTCAGGGCTTTTATAAATAGCTCAGACTGTGATAAAATAACTTAGCTTCTCAGAAGGGCTGCTGAAGTTCTCCCTCCAGCCACAATTAGGCTGTAAAGACATAAGAGAGGAGAGTGCTGCACTCTGGTGGACGCAAGAGGAACACTGCTCCAACGCTTCCTTTTATTGTTAAAACAAAAAGAAATACATTAATTTTCTGCTGTGACTCCAGTTCAGTTGACTTTAAATCCCAGCCCTCAGTTCTGCTTATACTAATTAAAAGGCATGTGAAAAACCCACATGGGGAGTACAAGATTGGCTTCTTAATTAATTTGATGCCCTGATATTGGTCCCAGCGTTGAACTTGATTTGATGAGATCACAGCTGGTGGGCGTTGTGGATTGTATTTTTATGCAGATCAGTAATAAAAATGACACTTTTTTTTCTGATTTTAAGCAACCAAACTGTATTATTTTAAATTATTTATCATCTGCAATTGTTAAAGATGGTTTGGGGAGTTTAAAAAAAATCAACATGAGAAGAGGTTTATCATTTTGGGAAAGAATGTGTGCATAACTAATTCAACAATTCAATAAAAATACATACATTACTTGATTTCACTCTGCAAAAAGCACGACAGCACTGCAAAGGTAGTGCAGCTATTTTCATTTTAGACATCTTGTGGTTCTGAAGCGCGCTCATCCTGCTGAATTTTAAAGAACAATATTAATTTAATGTAGTTTTGATTTTAAAACCCAAGACATCCATCTTTGGATGGGATATTGGCATATAGCTGAATGTGAAAAGACAAGGCACCATCTTCGTTTCTGTAGTATGATCGTTCAGACCAATCACATTTCCAATGTACAAGGCATACAAAATATCTCATTAATGTAAACTATCTCGTCGGCTGCACCTTGTGATGCCAACCCTCTCTTCCATCACATCCCAAAGGTGCACTGTTGTTTAGTTCTCACAGTGGTCCAAGTACTACTGGTGGTACCAGTGCTGCCTTTAGTGCTATTCTGCAGTCACTGGATTAATCAGACTGTCTCATTGGGTTTATAATGCCATTAACCAGTGTGAATGCAAAGGAGCAATATTAAAACACGGTTAAAACCAGATATTTACACACTATATTAAAAGACGCATGACCTTTCTTTTTTCACTGTCTGGCATACAAAACAATTTCCTAACCAAAAATGGTTCGGGCCAATCACGTTGCAGTATCGTGCTTTAAGGTGGGACATACCAGCTGTGAGGAAAGCAATGGCTGCTGATCCCACAGCCAAAGCAAAATAAACCTGGCAGCGCAGGAGGACGCATGAGTAGCTGCTGTTATCACATCTGTTTTGTCAGAATGCACATTTCTTCTTTGAAAGTAGAACAGCAGGAAGTGCCTTGACTAGCATAGCCTGTTGTGGTTTTTCATCACGCCTGGTGTTTGCATTTTCATTTGATTCCATGATTGGCTAAAAACAACCAATTGATTGTCCTATGCTTTTGTTCTGCAGCTGATCCAAACATTTTATACCAATAAAATGTTAATTCCTGGGATAAAGAACTTGTCACCCTACAGAAAGCATTCCAATGACTAGTGTGTAACGTAATTGTTGGAACAGAGGATTGTTGGACATTTAGGCATCTGTAAATTGGATCCAAGGATAAACAAAATTGTAGAGGTCCACAGATCTCTCTCTGACATCTTGGCTGTTTTCTTTTCTTTTTCCCATGATGTCACACAAGGAAGTAACGTGTTTAATGTGTAACTTTAAAATGAATTCAAAATGCGTCATCATTGCCCTGAAATGTTGTGAGTTAACCTATAAAAAAAAATGACAAAGCATTTAGAAAACAGATATTTTGGAAACTCTCACAGACCAAATTTGGTAAGTGTAAACAAGAAGAAACAATGGAGCTGAGCGAGTCAGCAACGCCCAGTGGCTCTGGGGAGGATTCATTCAAACTTAGATCCTCTGTAGATCAGGTTGATCGACCAACCTGAGTTATCTTTGGCCTCTCTGTCTCTCTTATTAATGCACTCCTTGTCTGGTCTGTGAGTTTAGGTCGGCGGTCCTCTCTTGGTAGGTGTGTTGTGGTACCATGTGCTTTCCCTTTGAAGAGGAAGGATTTGATGGTGCTCCAGGGAAAACTTCAAAGATTTGGATTTTCTTTATAAGCCCACCCTGACTTGTACTTCTCAACAACTTTGTCCCTGACTTGTTTAGAGAGCTCCTCGGTCTTCATGGTGAGATCCCACTTGCTTCAGCCTCTGGGCCTTTCAGAAAAGGTGTGTTTATACTGACAGATCATTTGATGCTTAAGCTATGTTTACATGAACAAAATTTCCCGATCGGATTAAGATGCATTCATATTAAACAATCAGATTGTACCGTTTATAGGGGCACACAGTCAATTAATCCGATTATAATGTGCATGTATAGGCACCTGGCGTTCAGAAGAAGTACTTCCGTCTTTGCTAAACAACGACAAAATAGTAAACAAAGCAGTATTAAACCAGTTTGTCTTCTGAGCACCCAGGCTTGCACCAGGTTCTAATTACGAATGAAACGTTACTGAGTAAGCAACAATTTTGAGCTCCTTTATTGTTTTGAACAGAAAGGTTCAAAACCGATCGGCCCTTTATTCCGATTACTTTTGTCCATGTAAACGTAGCTTTACATTGCTCACGGGTGCACTTAATTTCACTAATTATATGACTTTTTGAAGCTAATTAGATGTACAAAAACTATTGGCGGCTTCATAGCATAGACGTGGCAACATATGCACATGCTAATTTTCACTCTTTTTTTTATTTTTCTATAAATTATGAGGTGTTTTTATGAATATATTTTCTCATTTCACTTCACTAAATTCTTCGTCATTTTGTACAGCTCATCACATAAAATAAGATTAAAAACTGTTAACGTCACAGGTTGGAATGTAGAAAAAAAAGGGTAAAAAAAAAAAAGCAAGGGGGTGAATATTTTTTACAAGGGATTGTAACGGAAACACACTGAAATTATAAATCTGGATCACAAACCATAATCTAGTCAAGAGACACTATCCTCAGAAACAGTTTTATTGGCTTTGAAGGTTAAGGCATTTTGTTAACTGCCTAAGCTGGAGGAAAAAGTGTGACTCCCCACATGGACAGATCCCTTCCTCAAGCTACCCTGATGTGTTAACAACAGCAGTTATAATAGCCCCTCGCTCTGATTCATGAATGTTTATGAGACACTGCATTAGGACTGTCACCATCCAGATACCCCACTCCTCTGGGTTATCTGTGTATATTTGCCTCTCTTGCTCTCACAGACGTTTCTTCCTCCGCGAAGTTCACCGCTGATGATGGCAGGACAACGCGAAGCAGACCAGGACGCGACAGGACGGAGGGATGCCGCACCAGGCAATAAAAGTGTCATTCCCCCCCGCCTTTATATAAACAGGTCGTAATGTTGAGATGAACCAATGCCTATTATGGACTCTGCCAAGACTGTGATGTCAGTAAACATCCAAAAAAAAAGCCTACTGTGAACGCCCGCTCTGAACCAATGAGGAGTGTGTTTTAACAAGCTGATGAGGGCTGCTGGAAGTCTGGACAAACTCGGTCCATGGTAACCCAGGTAGACAACGCACTTGTTATGCTTGAACTTGGGAACGCTCTCAGGTCCAACACTTATCAAGCTGTCTTGCAAGGCCTAAACTTTGGATCATGAATATTGCAGAGGTTATGGGGTTATGGGACAGCTTTATTACTCACAGAAACACCATTTCTCAGGGGGGCTGAGCTGGAAAGACAAGACAGCCGTATGCCTCCTTTTTGCATTGTAAAACAGACCAGTGAACTTTTTAACTCTGCTGCGTTGACTTCAGATTCACCTCAGGCGTGCACTTCTTGACCCAGGCTGCTGCTGCTGCTGCAAATGGGCATCTATCTTTAGATGCTGTGACTCAGCAGTGTCAGACGGAGGCTGAAAGTTTGCGAAAATGCGTGCCGGACGTGACTACATGTCACGAAACACGTCTCCTCGGCTGCTCTGGACAAACAGCCTAAAAAAAAAGCTCAACAGTTTGCATGCTTATTTGGCGGAGATGCAGATTTTTTGTCATAATGCAGGTGGCTGGCATCAAAAGGAAGAAGGGATGGCGGGAACAGGGGAGTACAAGAAAGGAGGAGGAGGCGGAGAGAGAACACCTCCTCACCAGATGCCTCATCCATATATTTATGCAGCTCGTGTCCGCTTATCCTTCCGTCAGATGGGCAGCAGCGACGCATGTTAAATTTATAAACCAGTCATTAATCTCCTTCACAGAAAAGGCAACAACAGGTCAATTGTTAGTTTGGCAGCAGGAATGTCGCCCTCGTGTGTACAACAGAAAAACTGCACACTGAGCAAAAACGTTTGGTCTTAATTTCCCTCTTTCAAGTGTTTCTTTAGTGGATTTTTCGTGATGTTTAAAGGAAAAGTTAAAACACAAATGCGTAATTCATTAACCAAAAAGTGTTATTAAATGAATGAGTAAATAATGGGTAAATAAAAGATAAAGCCTGAATAGTCAAGTTAGAATAATCAACTGAAATAAGTTCTCATGCAGTGTAATTCTATCTTTTTTTTAACATTCATTAGCAATATGATTCAGTTTGCAGACATAAAACCTTTATATAGAGATTATGGTCATCACCTAATGAAGCATGGACTCACAGAATATAAATGATAAAAATCCATAAAAAAAAAAGAAAAGTTTGAGTGAGACAAAAACAACTTGTTCAACCTCGCCTGTATTTTAGCAGGCTTACTTCATAAAATTGTGTTGAAAGAATTATGTTGTGTATTTAAACAATTTCTGTGTCTTAAACATCTTTTAGGATTTAGGTATCAGCATCTTACAAAAATGCGAATGTTACCATTACTACTTTAGATAAAAAATATTCAAGCCAACATTTGCAAAATTAAATGCTCCAAAATATATAATAGACAAGAAATGGGTTATTTACTAAATTAAATTAAAGGTGTACGTACGAGAAACTGCACACACACACACACACACACACACACACACACACACACACACACACACACACACACACACACACACACACACACACACACACACACACACACACACAGAGTTGTTTAGGAAAATAATCCTACACAGTTCTGACTTTTCAACAGAGCTCTTACGCTCCTTTTTGCAGATTTAACACAACATGATTTAATAAGCATTACTCTATTCTGTGTGCTTTGTTCATCATATTTTCCGGAAGTCTTTTAGGGTGAGGATTTCAGCTCCAAAATAGTTATTTTTTTCTTTAAAGAAATAAAAAATCTAAACTTAATCTAACCCTCCCTAAAATAAAAAAATAATAAACAATATTTTTTAAACCATTAAGTTTTTTGCTCTTTAAAGTTACAAGTACACATTTTAAATCCTATCTCGCATGAAATTAGCATTTATACTGCTCTGCCGTTGGATTTTTTCTTATAGCTTGAGTTGCATACCACGTCCAACGGCTGCATGGCCCAGAAGAGAGACAACTCAAGTAATCTCCCTTATTTTACAGTAAAAAAAAAAAAACTACTTGAGATAAATGTGATTTACATTAAATTACTTTTAGTAGTATAAAACTAGCAAAACAGCCTGCGTATCAGTGTAAATCGGAGCTTCCTGTTTGGTTCTTGTCCGGTGATGAAGAAGCACTTTCTCCTCTTCAGCACGTGATGACAGAGATGTACAGCACCTCTGAGAGAGAACCGGACAGGATGGAAAATCGAGTTGTGAAAGCTCCCCGGGTGATTTTATGAGGAAGTGGATCCTTCTGGCTTTTAGCGTCCACAGAAGACGTACATAAATTAAACTTCACTGGTGCATCATGACACAAACATTCAAGACGTCCAAACTCCCGTGAGGCTGACTCATCTCACTGTACACGTGATTTTATCATATGTAAGTCAGATGGTGAAATAAATTAGGGGAAATTATGTGATCTGTAATACAGTATGTAAGGCATCACATGCTTTGGTACAGATCACATCTGTGTTAAAGATCGGGCAGGCTTTAGAGCTCCCTGTCATCATGGACATTTCTTGGAGACAACAATAAGCACTTTAAAAAGAGGAATACAGCTTCAATATAAAGCTCTGTGGGTAAAACAATAAGAAAAAAAAATCTTCTGAGTTTTCTTGCATGTTAATATTCTGTACTTGTTTCACATTCTGCCATGTGGATATTTTGAAAATAGATCATTTTCCATTTGCACTATCATCAATTGCAACCGACTTTGGAGCTTCCCGGCTCTTTAAATAATATAAAGAAAATTCTTCAAGAAATACAGCCTCTTGCACAACTGTACACTGCCTTTAACTTTAGCACATATTTTCACATTACAACCACAATTTTTGAAGTATTTTACTTGACATTTTAAGCAGTGCTTGATTGTGAAGCAAAAGATTAAAGACACCGGGCTTTCAAAAAACTTTGCACATCAAAATATGAGAAGTGTGGCATACATGTGAATTAATCCTGTATTACGTAATCTAAATAAAAAAACTTGAGGAACCAATTTCATGAAAGCAACCCAGTCATTCAATAAAGGATAAGAGTTTGACAAATCTGCAATCCCAAGTTGGTCATCCACATAAACTGATTGGCAGGATAGAATTATTAATTAAGAACGATTAATTAAGAATTTATATTATGAATAATTAATTGGGGGAATCAACAAAGACAGCCATGGTAACTCTGGAGGAGCTGCAGAGATTTACAGCTCAGGTGGGAGAATCTGACAGGAAAACTATTAATCATGAATGGTTCTTATTGCGTGGTGAAAGAAAACTGTTGTTGAAACAAGACTTTAAAAAGTTTGCAACAACCAAAGCTGAAGGCCAATATACACATTTGAAAAGAGCCCCCCCCCCCTCATCCCCGATCCCCTGTTTGACCCCTCTTCCACCATTTTCTCTATTTGTGGTGAAAACTGAGGGCACATTGCCTTGAACACATTATCTTTGTGGTAAAAGATGGTGGTGGCAGCATAATGCTGCAGGGATGCATTTTATTTCAGCAGGGAAGCTTTTCAGAATAGATGGGAAAACGGCTCAAACTAAATACAGGGCTATCCTGGAAGAAAACCAGTGCGAGGCTGCAAAAATAATTAAGACTGAGGCCCGAGGTTCACCTTACAGTAGCTCAATGACCCTAAAAATACAGCCAGCGCTACAATTTATGGTTGTTAACTTGGTTGCATGGAACATTTACCAAACGGGCCAAAATCATCCAGTTAAAAGTGACAAAAGCGCAAGAGAAAATCACTTTTCTTTAGTTCTTTATTAAAAATGATTCATGATAAAGGCTCTTTCCATTAAAATAAAATACAAGTAAAAAATGACAGGTACTTTGTGCTGTACTCAATGTTTTATATCTTAAGACAATTTCTTTTGAGCAAAAACCTCACCTAAAAACTTTTTTTAAAGCATCCATCTATATCAATCCCCTGTTCTCGGGGACAAAATTTGTATCATGTCTGAATTGTAGTCTGGCGCCAAACAAAATCATTCCAGCGCCCCAAATGACCTCCAGACGGTACTTTGGACCTCATTGGTTTAGATTAGAATGGCCTAGTCAAAGTCCAAGCAGAGAGCTCAAAAGACTTGAAGCTGTAACTGCAGCAAAGGACGGTTCTACAAAGCATTTACTTAACAAATTAACAATAAGATTTCAAATTCTTATTTCGACTTGTTTTCCTTACACCACACAATTATGCAGAACTCTGTGTTAGTATGTCACATAAAACACCCATTGATGTTTGTGGTTAGCATTTGGCAAAATGTGTAAAAGCTCAAAAAGAATGAAAACTTTAGCAAAACACTGTATATTTGTCTACAAAAAAAAAAGCTCCTCTATGGGGCTCGTCAGGGCATTTCATTTTATAGTAAGATGTTCACCTCATGATTGCTCGTCTAAAAAATGGCATCGATGAAGTCACTTTCACAGTCTGGTCCACATTTAGGAGAGGCTGTTAGATCAGTGAAATAAATCCAGATCTAGTGTTTTTTTTTTTTTTAAACAAGGCAATTTCGTTTCCCGTCATTGGATGACTTGTCCAAGTTTCACAGTCATTAAACAATTTGTTCCACGTGTCTCGCTGATTTCATAATTTCATTTTGTGGACTCTGTGTTTCCCACTCTCTCTGCTCCGCTACGTCCCAGAGCTTCTCGTTGGGCTCGTAAAGAAGCTTTAATAGAGCAGAGTATAAATCTTCAAGTGACAAAGTCCAGTCCCAGCGGAGCGGAGGTGGCCATGTGTGATCTGGACTGCTGTGCTGTGAAACCTGGACCTCCAAGACTTCTGTGCCCCCTCCCACCCCCTCAGCTATTACGCTGGCACTTTGCAGGACCCCACAACCTCACAGTTTGGACACACAGCAAACAACAACGAAAGCTGCATCCTGTTAGGGAGAATATACTGAAGGTAAGTGCCAGATCGTGGATTCAGAGCAGTCTCGTGTGAGCTGTCTTCATGTGTTGTTTATTCCTGAGATGTTAACCAACGTTGCCGTTGTGATGGCAGAAATTAGGCACAAATGTGCAGCACATACTTTATACGAAGAGCCATTCACTACATCTTTAGGTCTTTACATACGGCTGCAATAATGAGAAAAAAATGGTCAAATAGCAGTTGCAGAGCAGCATAAGCTCGATGCGTGTGGGTTTGGCCTTGAGCTTCATCAACATAAAGTGGCAAAGATGTATGACAGAGAGAAAACTGCCATAGAGGTTTGTGGTCAGGTGTAACGCATGGTGATCGTGTCAATGTGTGCGCTGATGTCAGCAACATCATTTAATGCAGCTCATTCATTATAACTGTGTACAGCATTACTAATGGCTCACTGCCTCCACAGCAGAATGTTTTAGAGAGTTTTTATTTTATTTTATTCTGTTTTGATATTTTTGATGTCTTCCTTATTGCAAAACCAATTAATTTTTTATCACTTGTTGTTTATCATGTATAGTGTTACATTACATTTAGTTTTTTGGCACTGGATTGTTTGTTATTTACCTGGATAATCACCTCATCCTGCAAATAAGTAAAATATCACAAATCAAGAAGCAAATGAGCATACGCAAATTTTAATAAAGACAAATAATATATGTAATTAAATAATCTAAATAGATAAAAATTAATATTTGAGGTTTTCTTCCACAAGACCATTGGGTGTTAAATCTTCTGTTTGGAGTGCATTGAAAGACCGGAGACTCTGGAGCTCTCACAACAAAATTGCACAAAATGATATGTGTGTGAGAATAAATAAATAATACTGATTTATATTAAATCTCCCAAGCTCTTTCCACTATCATTTAAATTAAATAAATAGCTTATCTTGTTAATTTACATTAATAGCTTTCAAACAACCAGAACTAAAAGATATATATATATATATATATATATATATATATATATATATATATATATATAAAGAGAGAGAGAGATAGATATAGATATATCCCTCTTTCATAGGATCACGAGAAATAATAGGTTATCAAATACTTTTCCTTTTAATTCTTGCTATTCAAATTATATTCAGAAAAAATATCCCATAACAAATACATAACTTATCATCAGCAAGACTCTATTGTTATTCTAAGTATAACAGTAAAAGTAACTGTAACGTTTAATGACGTTATATAATAAAAAAAACTATGAAACTCTGCGTTCCCATTACCAAAATTATTTTTTAAATGTCCAGCAGGTGGCACTAAAGCTAAGCGGACTTTTAACAACAGCTCGGCCTCCATGGCTGCTGAAGTGGAGGCTGTAAATGTTCCTTGGAATCCTGTTATAATAATGCAATGATAGATTTAACAGACCCCCTTCCCAAATTAATAATACTGTCCCACATTGCAGAGCGTATCAAATCCTGCAGATAGCTTGAACTGCTTTTTGAATCCACCTTATCCCCCCCCATAGTTCCCCATTTTCCTCGAGATGATTTGGCTCCCAATTTTCCATTCCCCAGCAGCAGCAGCAGGAGCAGCAGCAGCTGTGTTTTGAGTCATTTACAGCTCAGCTGACATATCTGAGTTAAATAATGGATTAGATGACAGTGAAATCATTTTTTGGGACACGGCTGTGGGGGGAACTGATGGATTCCATGGATGCAACAGCTGAGAAAAGGCCTCTTTGACTTCACACTGTGTTGAAAATATAGAAAGAGACTGAGAGGAATACATGATACTCGAGACTATCAC
Organism: Fundulus heteroclitus; assembly: GCF_011125445.2. Lineage (NCBI taxonomy): Eukaryota > Metazoa > Chordata > Actinopteri > Cyprinodontiformes > Fundulidae > Fundulus > Fundulus heteroclitus. The sequence continues at coordinate 7,696,610 of NC_046375.1, forward strand.
AGCAGAAGATAGCTCATAAAATCATGTACTCTGTCGCCAATGGGACCTTAAAACTTAAAAGATGACTTAATTAGGGAGAAAATTGAATCTATATTTTTCCATAATCCGCTTTACCTTTTCTCTTTTTATGCAGTCATACCATAATATCACCACTGTGGCTGCAGTCATTGCCAGAAGAGGAGGATCATGTGAAGTGTATGACGATAAAATGATTATTTACAGTTCATAAAGGCAGTTAAATACTGCAGTTGAAGTCTACTTTGGCAGCAGTCAGAGTGTAAAACTTCCAGGAAATATTCACCCACTGTGAAATCCCTAAGTCTCCGTACTTCATCACGCTGGGTGGCATGGCTGGCACCACACTGGAAAGCATTACTTCTGCATAGTGTTAATGGACTTACTTAACTCCTGGGTCCTGACTGGTGTTTTCCAATGAATTAAAGTGTCAGGAACCACAAATCAGCGTCTGGATTCGGCCATGTGGACACCAGCGTGGGATTGCCGGGTGCTGTGCTCGTTCTTAAGGGTTTGTTTCCCGGATGCATGAAACTAGAGCCTTAAAACCGACCTGTGGCGGCCTCCTTGCACTCCCAACTACCCACTGAACACATACATGGATGCCACCTTCAAACCAACGTTCTAGCATTTCGTGCAAGGATTCAACCTCTCCCCCACACATGCTTTGGCAAACCAGTGACATTTAGTCAACTAAAATGAGTTAAGTAATCTCACAATCCCGCAGCCTCTGCATTACAGCAGAATTTCCATATTACAGCATGTGATACTCCCTGTTCACAGCTCTCCTACGCCACTAATGCGAACCCCTGGCCAGCCAGGTCGTAACTGGATAGCCGATGGGATCCTGCTGCCACAGAGGCAGCGTGTGTAAGCAAGAGATGGGGTAGTGGAAGTGGTGTCGGTTATGCAGACTATATAGATCCCACTTCTTTTTATTAGAGCTCATTAGGACAGCAAATAAATCACTACTCCATTTTCATTTGGGCAACAAGCCTCCCGAGACTTTGGTCTTTTTGTGATTTAGAATAGCTGAGAGAGGCGTTGTTTGGCAGAGCACAGCTCAGAGAAAAAGCTCGGGTTAAGTTACAGCAGCTTTGCCTTTTAACAGCATCATTAAAAAGTAGAACTGTTAAGTGCTCTCCATCAATCCAACGTGTGAAGTTGTCTGCATGTGACGGATAGGAATATCAAAATTCATGCAACATAAAACAACTATTTTTTGCTCTTTAGTTCCAGATGTATTGCTTTCTTCTCAGAACCCGGTGCCTACAATACCCACAATGCAATTAGAGGCTTAGTTTGAGAGAGTGTTCCTGCTGCTTCAAGAGGCCACGAGAAAAAACGTCTGCCTCTAGTGTCTCCTCCTTTTAATGATGATCATGAACACAAATGTGTTTCCTCAGTCGTTTAAACCAACATCACATCTGTTAATTACAGCTTTTCGGTACATTACATAATTTTGTTATTTTGTTTTGCCATTAATATTTGTTATTGCCTCCTCTTATCTTCTGTAAAGCCCTTTGTGCTGCAACCAATAATATGGAAAGTGCTCTGTAAATAAAGATAATAAATCACAGAAAGTTTGAGAAGTCCATGAAGGGCAAAACTATATATATATATATATATATATATATATATATATATATATATATATATATATATATATATAGAGGCACCAGCACCCCTCGCGACCCCATGGGGGATAAGCATGTAAGAAAATGTATATGTGTATATATATATATATATATATATATATATATATATATATATATATATATATATATATATATATATATATATATATATATATATATTTACATATATATATATTTTTGACTGAATTTAAATATCTTTTTTAAACTATATATTTGCCAGGGTTATAAATAATGTGGGGTTTTACTGTATAAGTAAATTGTTAGACTAGTTGACTATGATTTAAGGAAAACAACAGCTTTTTTCTTTCAACTTTAAAACTCATGTGTGGAATGAAATTAGTATTCACAATTTCAACCTGCAAGAAGAATTGGTTTAATGTCAGTAATTTCAAAATAAAATTCTTAATTTCTGGGCCACAATACCGGCCCACAGTACCGGCCCGAAATTATTTAAGATTTGCCGTTTTCAGATACCAAGAACCTGTATCTGCTTGAGAAGTCGCTAGATTTTTAGTAAAGTTGTTAAATAAAGATATTAGATAACACACTAGATTTCATCAGTAGGGCCCACGTACTGTGATATTTGATGCTTAATAGTCACAAAAACAAAACTGAAATTTTGTCCTTGCCAGAAAGCCTGAAAATGCTGCACCAATACAGGCTGAACCAAATCTTGTGTTCAACAAATCAAAAATTCAAAGATTCTTTATTGTCACCGCGTGTTACCGTGGGGAAATTTCTTTTTGGACACAGAAATGTGGCATATAGATATTCCTGAGAGAAGAGTGTGAAAACTAGTAAACAACAGCAAAGTCGCCCTCTGCTGAGAAACCGCGGCAATAAGTGCGGATTATTTTAATGTAGAACCACAGTCTCCCAACAGGGGGCGATAGCCCTCACAGTTCTTGGAATTAAGCTGTTTCTAAGCTTATTTGTTTTGGCTTTGAGGCTTCTAAAGCGTTTCCCTGATCGGAGAGGGGCAAACAGCGCTTTGCCTGGGTGGATGGGATCGGTGGAGATGTGTCTGGACCTTCTTTGGACTCGTTCTATTTAAATTGAGTCCAAATCCAAATCAGGTTGTTCCTGCAGCACCACTGTATCAGACTGCGGACCTCATGTCTCTAGTGGGTCTCATCATTGTTCAAGATTAGACCCACCACAGTGGCGTCGTCCTCAAACTTCCCCATCGTATTTGTGGGGTGGACAGCAGAGCAGTCCTGGATGAAAAGAGTGAAGAGAACAGGGCTGAGGACACAACCCTGTGGTATTCCTGTGTTGAGGATCAGTGGAATGTTCCCTCTCCTCACCACCAGGGACCTGTTGATGGTGAAGTCACTGATCCAGGAGCATCCCACGTTGTGGAGCTTCATAACCAGCATGACTGGAAGCATGGTGTTGAATGCTGAGCTGAAATGCCGTCCTGCTCCTGCTGAGGACATTTTCATGATAAGCAAAGTAGATTAGCAAAGATTCCAAAGTGCATGAAAATGTCTTATTTTCAACTAACACATGAACTCTAAGGTTTTTGTTATTAAAAGGCGTAAGGCAGCCCAGCTGGCAGGTGTCGTTGAGTTGCTGTCGCAAAATGAACGCAAATTGTAACCGAGTGGGCATCAACTTTCCCCCTCACCCTTCAAATCCCTGTAGCTTCCCCTCCAGGGGTCATGTTTCAGGCGTTTTTTCTGTGATTGTAATCAAATAGGATTTTACTTCTCTGGCTTTTTCTGAAGAAAATGTCCAGAAATTAATCAAATACATAATCTGGAACAGAAACTGTGAAGTGTTGTATCAATATATCAAAGGCACACCTCATCAAATGGAATATTTGATCCATGCAGTAAAATGACCGTTCACTGAGACTATGTGCTGTAACTTGTACAAATAACACATGTTTTAGAATGATATCATTAGCTTTAGCTCTGTGGGGTATAAACATGAGTTGAAGCAAATAGTGTATACTGTCCCAGACGTGCAGAACTGACAAAAAAAAAAAAATGCATCTTCTATTTATGTCCACAAAATTAAACGTATTAACAAACATTCCAGAGGAAGAGATAAAATATGCTCAACCCTGATGTCCTTGTAACTTCCACAGCATCATTGTTTTGTCCTGATGATTGTTATAAACAGGAGACAGCACATGATGAAGCCCCAAACAGCTACACTAGTGGAGGGGCGCTTCCCTCTTAATTACACCAAGTTTGAAATGATCCGATTGTTCAGGAATTTTTAGTTGATAAAATGGCTAAGTGAACTCTGCTCTGATTATGACACTCCTGATGATGCTACAGTTAAGTAGGTTCACTCCCAAATATCTTCAGATCAGGGCTGTGCAACTGGAAGAGGAGCAATCGAGGTAATATTCGTGAGGAGCAAATAACAAGCAGATTTCCTGTTTGAGGACAAACAATCATCAAGCACAGCTTGGCTGATTACAAGGGGAAAAAACACAATTGGAGCAAAGCTGCTCAAAGATTTCTATGTGCTGGGAATAATACTGACTTAGACTTACTGACTTGGTTTATGGCTCTATTGATTTTTATGTGTTGACATCCATTTCTTATGTTATAACGACTTTCAAAAGGAAAGAAAAGAAGCAAACAATGTCAACACTATAAATGCAAGTGATCAGTACTGGAAAGAAACAGAACTTTTAAAAGGTTTAAATTTACGATCTTTGATTGTATTAAATGTATAGAAAGCCAAAGTACTACCATGTTGTTTCAGAGCCAAGAAAATATAAATGAAACTAAACTGACTACCAAAGAAAATCTAACTTATATTAGTTTTGACTGTGGGAAGAAAATCTGCTGCGTGGTTTTATTGAAAAATTATCTTACTTGTACTTCTCAAAGTTGTCTCTGTATGTGGAAAGAAATAGAAGTTCTGCTCAGTGTCCACCTAACCAGCACTTGGACATTTTATGTCAGCAAGCCATCCAGTGGTTTGTAAAAACATAGCACTAGTGAATGAAAGCAGCTGAAAGTAAAATTTTCCTAAAAGTATTCAGTTTGTGTTTTACTTTTGATTGTTTAACTGTTCTACCTAAAAAAAACACATATTTATTCTGAAGACACCGTCTGTCAAACCCGTCAAACTGCAATCCTGGGATGGTTGATAATTTTTACAAAATGTCGTGAAAATGTCACTTCAAGCTAATGCTATGCAAATTAAATTTCATTCCTTTGGCTCAGACACTGAGAAATAATTAGTCATAGCTGTGGCTAAATATCATGGGTAAAACCATACGGGCAGGGCATTTGGAGAGAATTGGTTGATTTGTTCAGAAATGTGATCCATTAAGATCAGCAGATGTCTTAAGGCTCCCAGATACTTGCACTGATATTAGTCCACGCAAAGTCCACGCGGAAAGGTATCCGCAAAGCAAAATTTTTACAGCCACGTACGCGTATGTGGTGTGAGACCCGCTGACAAGGGGGAACAAACAGGTCAGCTGTCCAGGGCCCAGCAAAGAAGGGGAGGCCCAGAACTGGGGCTCTAATCCTTAGATTATAGGCAGGTATATATTTTCAAATTTTTATTTATGTGAAAAACATTTAATAATTTAGTTAATACAAACTTTACATGAATATTTATATATATGTAGTATGTTTTTAATATTAAATTGGGGCCCAGAACTCCTCCCACCCCAACACAAGAATGGCTTGGCCATTAAGACGAGTTTTGACTGAAACTTGTTTTGAAAGAAAAGATAATGAGAGAGCATGGAAGCAGAGCCTTGAGAGATTTTATGAGTAAATAAAAACAAATCTGGGGATGAGACAGAAACAAGTGGTGCAGGACAGGAAACACAAGTGAATGATGCCCATACTGAGCCAGGTGAGCAGCAATGCAGCTAATGCAGCTAACATTTACGCCATCAGATGTCTATCAAGTAAAAGTGTAAACATTTTTTTAACTTTACTTTAGAATGTTAGTTTGTGGTCCATTACCAATGCTACTCAATGTTAAACATGCAAAAAGTGGTAAGTATAATTGGACAGAGGACCTATATTTTAGGAAAGACAATACTCTGAATAAAGACAAAGTGCTTTGTAATGGTACTAAACGAATAACAGCTTGCAATGACACTGAAAAAGAGATTTGGCACTGACAAATTAAACTTTGAAAAATTAAAAGTGAAAAAGTTAAACATTGAAAAAAATCAGACATTGAATAATCAAACATTGTTAGAAAGTAAAAAATTATGATATTCTCATTTTATGCTGCAGTGTCGCTTCCAGAGTTCCTTCAGCTACAATGTCAATACAGTCATTAGCTGTATAAGCTAATGAAGATAGTATTAATGGAAATAATACCCTTTCTTGTGATCAAGAAGCGGTACTTGAACTGGAGCCTTCATAAGTTCACTACAGGTAGATGACGAGGAGTACTACAAAAACGGACGGCCCATGAAGGGGCCTTGAATTTAGCCCCGCCCCCGATGGCAAAACAGTATGAGCTTGTAGTGACATAGTAGCTGAAGGAAATCTGCAGTGACACCGAAAACATCTCTCATTGAAAGAAAAGCTGCAGCATAAAAATTAGACTAATATCAAGTTTTTACTCTCTAATGTTTGACTTTTCAGTGTTTGACTTTCCAGTGTTTGAATTTCCAGTGTTTAATATTTCTCAGTTTAATTTTTCAATGTTTGATTTTACAATGCCAAATCTCTTTTTCGATGTCATTGCAAGCTGTGTCACTGGTTTAGCTCCATACGTTGTTAGTTTTCAGGGTGGAGTTGTTTTTTTTAATGTTTTTTTTTTTTTTTTTGCTTTGGTTTTAACAACCTGAGGTTGTTTCTAGTATGATACTGACTTTTGATATCTACTCCACAAAATCCCACTTAATCTACACTACCTCAGACAATTAAAACACTTAATAAAGAATTGGCTGTCTAAGTCAGTCATTGCAATGGATATATAACAGTTTCCTTTTTATTTTAAATTACTGTTCCAAACCTAATAGAGGATATTTACAAATGTTTTTTTGTGTGGATTTTAAAATTTTCCTAAATTATATTTTGTTAGATTTTGAGCTGTCTTTTAGTTTAACAACTAAACTTATCCAATCATGTTGCATCACCGCTATGGCCAATTTTATCTTAGCAAAGTGGACATATAAAAAGAGAGCTATTTTCATCCATTGAAGTGACAGGAAGCAAATAACAGAGCATTGCCCGACAAGCTGCACGCACACAAGAAGTCTCTGCACAGACAAAGGTACTTGGATTGTTTTGGCAAGCAGTGAGTTTATTATTTTGTTTTATGGGGCTTGGAGGTGGGGGGTGAGGTTGTTTTGCAGCGCTGCCTGTGATACTCAAGCTCTGTTTGTGAGCTTGTGAGAAAGGAAGCGCCAGTAAGATCAATACATCCTCTACGCAGATTTCCAACAGAGAGTGACGTGCATGGAGGGAAATGAGCTGGGCCGAGGATACTTTGCTCGTTATGGGTTTGACATGAACTTGGCCCTGGGCCTCTCAGAATGTGATGAATGTATTATTTAATCTTCCTGTCTTTGTTATCCTCCGAGCGGCAGATTTCATCATGATTATCTGTTTGTGGCAGGATGAAATGGCCTCACCAAATTGGGATTTGGATGAAATCTAATAATGATCACTGCCTTCATGGATCTCCTGTGGGTGAGCCACTTATAGGACAGCTGCTAGAGTTTGTAATTCTGCAGCAAAGCAAAGTTTGAAATTAAAATGCCAGACAACATTGATGAGGATGATATTTTAGCATTTGCTGCAATAGGGTATAGAGAGGATTTATTGGCTTCATTAGTCTCAGAATAAAGGTTTTATGAAACTATACTGTGGTTTTAAACGTAATTTTATGTAAACAAGTTTTAGGAAGTGGAAATATTCTGGTGAAGATCAGATAGAAAGTGGTGATTATTTTTCAATTCTGCAGTTTATTCTTAATCTTGCCTGCAAGATGAATTCTCGCAGTAATTTGTGCGTTTACAAACGCACGAGAATCCATGTTGAACCGTTTGTGTCCGAACCAAAAAACGGTTCGGGCCAATCACATAGCAGTATTGTGGTTTGAAGCAGGATATACCAGTGCGACAAAAGAAAGAGCTGACGAGGCCACAGCCAAACCAAAATAACCATGGCAGAGCAGGAAGACACGCACAGCTGCTGCCATCACATCTGTTTGGTCAGAATCTGCAAATTTATCTTTGAAAGAAGAACAGCAAGAAGTGCCTTTACTAGCTTATCTTCTTCTGGTTTCGCATGACGGTGCTGCTTATGTTTTAATTTGATACCGTGATTGGTTAAAACCTTAGGGCACTAGGTGTTGCTTCACCCAATCAGCTTGGAGAACAGATTCAATGGGAGCAGTCCCAGATTAATAATGTGCAGAATGTAGAGTGCTGCACATTATCAGTCTGGCTGGCCAAGTTAGTTTATTCTAAACAGATAATAAAACAATTACATTTTTAAAGGTAAATATATATATTTTTCTATATAATATTAAATCTACACACTTCCTGTGTTTCTGTATTGGCAGCACAGAAAGATTTTTTTTGTAAATTAAAACGAATCCTATAACATCAAATGTGTCATTTTTTTATACTAGTGTCAATTTATTGAGATAAAACTATATACATTGGATGTCACAAAATGTATACACCCCTGGTAAATGCTTGGGTTTAGATATAACTGAAGTAAATGATGATAAATATGTTGAAAGTTTTTTCTCCCCACCTTTAATATGACACACATTGCGTCAAGGAAAATCTAAGCTGTTGTTTCGCCAAATGAAAATTTGCTCCAAGACTGAGACATCCAGTCGGGAAACTTTATAAATCCTCCTATTGTAATGATATGATGAGATTAGCTAATAATATCATCTCTAAGCCTGACTATGCTCTGAATCATAAATACAGATGGTTACTTTTAGGTCAAAGCTACAGGGTTCAACAGTAAAAAACATTATTTTGTACATCAGTCAATCCTTAAATTGAACACGGATCAGTAACCAGAGTCTTACAATGTGTACTTTTTGATTCTGTTTGTGAATATGTCTGCAAGCAATAGTGCTATGATGCAGAACAAATTCAGCAATTGTTCCGACAAGAAAGGTAAGTTATATCATATTTCCTAACAATCTGTGGGGACACCAAGAGGCTGACAGCAGCAAGGAACTGCAGACATTTCTGCCAAGGACTGGTCGTCTTTTACTTGTGACAATAATCGCTGGTATTATTCACCATGTGCCTTAAAAGCAGGAGTAGGATTGCAAGACAGAAGTCCAAAGAAAACATCTAGGGTTTCAAAACTTTGCGTTAGAATGGGTAATGGCGTGACGAAGCCAAACTGAAAGCCACAGTAGTTTACGTTGGTGGCAGCATCTAACTTTGGGACTTTTTGGTAGCTTGTATGAAACTATGACCAGTTCTTAACACCTTTCAAGTTTAGATTCAAAACCTTCGGGTTTCTGCTACAAAGCTAAAGGTGAAGGGATTTTATTTTATTTTTTGCAGCACTGTTAAGTCAAAGCATACTTTCAGTATAAGTATCAGTGTGACTTTATTATTGGTAATTTTCCCTGCAGCCAGGTGAAAAGAATAAGAACACACAGACACAATCACTCCATTTCCATATGTAATCACTCTACAACTTCGAGAAAAAAAAAAAAAAAGAACGACAAATGTTCCAGGGAAAACCTCACTACCAATATTAATTAAAAACAATCATACTAAAACGACAATGTAATCATACCCTGTCACATTTTCAAGTTGTCTGGATCTTGGCCTAAGTAATAAAACAGTTTTTCCATCTGTTGAGCCTTGCTTTAGGCTGCCTGAATCGCCTTCCAGATGGTAGGAGCTCAAATTTGCCATGAATTGGATGATAAGGGAAGTGGAGAATATAATTTGCCTTTTGTATGACTCTCTTTAAAGACTCTCCTCTGTTAGATCAGCCAATTCAGTACCAATAACTTTGTCGGCCAGATTCTATCATGGAATTGTAGATTTTGGTCATCAAATTTTTACACACCCTAAATTGCCGACCTTATCAAAAGTTTCACTGGATATCAGCTTCTTGTCAATGACAGCACCCAGATACCTATAATCCGGAACACACACTTCTTCCCATTTAATGAATAATACTTTTTTTTTTCTAAAATGACAGTTTTAAGCAGGAGTTGTCACGTCACAAAAGAAAATCCTCTCAATCTTCCACAATAAGTGAGAGAGAAAACAGCCCGGAGAAAATCTGTCTCATATGAAATAGGACCATTCTCTTGGATCTGTCAACCAGTAAATGGAAACCCATCCAGCAAACCCTGGACACGGGCTAAAACCGGTCAGTAATTTATGAGCCAAAACGTAAGGCTGGGTTATAATGAAAGCAGAGGAACGATCTAAAACCAGCAAGTGCACATGAGAACCGAGGCCATTGGTGTGTTTAAAATTAACTCAATAAGTTTTAACACTGCACATTCAAGCGCTCTGTCCCACCTGTAGGCAAATTGCAGAGTCTAATTTCACATCAACGTTTTTTACTAACTTTCTCTTGATCGATTTTTCAAACGTTTTCAGGACTAGGGACAAATTAGAGCCAAGGATCTAAAATTGTTTTTCAGCTGCTCTTAAGACTAATAAAAAATTTACCAAAAAAAGCATTGGAGAGTTGGTCGGCACAAGACTAGGCGAGGTGATATTGTCCGGGCCAGAACTCCTGTTACTTTCAGCGAGATGGAGGAAACTCCTGCCATTCTGATTGTTAAAGACAAAATTAGATGTAGGAGAGAAAATCTCCTGTTTCATTGGGTTAATTTGATCTTTAAAGTATTTCAAATCAACAAGAGAACAATTTCAGAAAACCTATTACTTAATTAAATAAATAATTATTACATTTATTTAAAGGAAAAATGTATGCTATCTGGACATTGTAAAAAATGATACAGAAGTGACAGTAAAGATAAATAACATTGATATAGAAAGAGTTATGGGATTCCCTGTGAATCTTTTCAAGAATGAGATTCTTGTCTTTACCAGATCAGTCCAGTGTATTAAATTCTTACATGTTTAAGTTGTGATACACCTTCATTGCTAATGACCTACAATTCTTCAGTCAATATCAAACTAGCTCTTATTTTGCTATTCGACGTAACGCTAAGAAGTAAATGTCAAACAACCGGCTTTTCTCCTGAGCGTCATCATGAAAAGCGGCCTTAAGATGGATTAGTAAACTATTGTGTGTCCGTGTGTGTGCTAGTAATAAATATCTTGCCAACTGCCTCAGACAATGACAGGGCAATATTCTTTGGAGCTTGCAGACGTCAGAGGTTTTGGACGGGATTCAGACTCAAAGACAAAGAGACAAATTTAGACCTGCGGTTTTCTGACAGAGAAGGAAACGTATTCATCACCTATGGAGTCAGAGATATTTCAGGAAACACAGGACATGCAATATAAAAAAGGTAAAAAAAAAACCCTAAACAAACTGAAACCAACATGTCAGGAAAGGGACAAGTTCCCAGAAGTAACAAAAGGACTGATGACAGCCGGCTTATGTTAAAACCATAATGTAAAAAATAGAAAAACATGGTATTTTGTACTTTTTATTTAATCGTCAGAAAAGTCCAAGCACTGTGGCACAGATAGATCAGATTTAGGAGGATGAAGGCTTCTGGACTTAAGGAGGTTCTAAGAGCCACAAAAAAAGTACTAATTCCTTTAACACAGAGATTACCATAGCTTTATGGTTCTGTCCATATCAGCCTCAAGGTTTCTGGTTACATGGAGCAAAGTTACTTTTCACACAGAGTCCAAGATTCAAACATGAATGTCTTCTTGAAAGTGTGAGGCATAGGCAAGAGTCATTCTCCTCTTTAACCTCGCAATATTTGTCAAAGGGGAAATACGTCTTACAAAAGTCTTTATAATTTGAGACTTGAACTTTTTGCAAATGTGTTAAATTACAACAAAAAAAATAATTCAATGTGAAAAGCTAATTTAAAGTAAAAAAAAAAGGTCCATCCATCCATCCATCCATTCATCCATCCATCCATCCATCCATCCATCCATCCATCGACGATGCATGGGTTATAATGTGTTCATTTTTATTACTCTTTTAGAAGAAAGCTTGTAAATTATGCTGAAGACAGACATTTTATTGAGATTTCAGTCAGCTTTTTTTTTACTGTTTAAAAGTGCCTTCATGTTGGTTTAAATTGGAAAACTAAAAATAATACAGTGCCTGTGAAACTGTTGATACTCCTTTACCTTTTTCATCCCAGTAGCACCATACAATTCAATGTATTCGTTTGGGGATTTTACTGGACATCTACTAGCAAGAGCATTCAGTAATCTGCCAGTTAGCTGCAAAGTGCTTAGACAGTGAAGGAACCAGGTGCAATGCATGGAGCTGAGTGCAGCGGAGCAGTGGAAATGGTTACAGGTGTGAGACATGAGGCTGATTATAGCAGAGCAGGTGGACGTGGTGGAATGCAGAAAGCAGGCAGGCACAGATCATGACAAAACTGTGTTAGATATCAGGAAATACTGTCAAAGATATTCACTTACCCTCTGAAATCATTGAATTCAGGTATCTCAAGAGCTTCCATGCCCGGTTGTATAAAATACAGCACCCAGGGATGGAGACTGCTTCTAAAAACGTTTCTTTTTAAATTGGGTTGCTTTGAGGAGCTCAGTGAAATCCAGGTCCATTCATAAAATTTCATGTGGAGAAGCTTTACTGTTGTGTGAAATTTCACAACTGCCATTATGTACTTCACGGTCAACCGTTATTGGGATTATAACAAAAGTAAAAGTGAAGGAGAATGACAGCAGCCACAAAAATAAAATAAAAAATAGCAAAGAATCCCAGAACAGAGTCAAAAGCTGCTGAGGGACAAGGTTTGCAGAGGTCATCAATTTCCAGGTCACAAAACTCTAAACTTGATGCGGCCATCAGATTAGCTGAAGAATAGCTTTAATGGGATGGATTTAGATGGTGGAGCATCTTCATTGAAGCCTCGACTCTCCACCTGCAATGCAAAGCACCGAATGCAGTGGAGTAAAGCACACCACCACTGGACACTGAGGCACTGGAGACGCGTCCTCTAGAGTTACGAACCGTGTCTCTCTCTTGGGGCAACAGAGGAGTCTAGGTCAGCTCCATGGGTAAAAACGATTTCTGTGAAGTGTAAACTTTGGTGCAGAATGGATTATGTTGTGGGAACCGTTAGTTCCAGTGAAAGGAACCTGAGGCTTGAGTCATGCTCAGGGAATAGTTGGTGAATGGACCCTTTCCTGTTCATGACTTCACCAGTGCACAAAGAAAGGTACATAAAGACATAGATGAGTGAGTTTGATGGGGAAGAGCTTCAATGGCCAGCACTGAATCATCAACTGCAAAAGATCCATTTCAGCTATGCATTTCTGAACGTTTTTCTCCAGAACTTAAAAGGGATGTGGACCCAACCTAGACAGTTTTCTTTCTTGAAAATGAAACGGGAAAAAATGAGAGCTCTGATCACGATTTAAGTCGGCTATTTGAACAAATAATTTACATACATTTTTCCCCCCTCTACATCTTACAGGTAAGAGCATGGGTATGATAACTGAGCTGAGTGCTTTATAAACCCAAACGTCAAACGCGATGCCTAATTTGCAGAGCAATGGAGCCGCGCGGCGTCTCAGTTACAGCCGCAGCAACCTGAGGACTGCGAAGCAACTCCGCCGCAGAGAAAATGAGCCGAATCCTTTCAGAGAAGAGGGCACGCAAGTGAGAAGCAATGATGTGAGAAAATATCCCTTGACTGTTTACAGTGTGTGTGACACTAAAAATAGTGAACAGACTTGCAGGCTATTTAACAAGAGGCTCCATCACGTTTTAAAAGAGGCTTTCAGCTGTGGTGGGCAGTCAAACATAGTGTCTTTGTTTCTGATTTCTGACCCCATATACGGGCTGTTGTCTGGTTAGACATTCTTTAATTCAAGCACCTTGTGATGCTACCAAAATCACCAAATCAACACCAACATGAGGCAGCATGACCCTGAACCACATTATTCTCAGCGACCCATTTAGTGCTCAACTTTCCCACAAAGTATAGCCAACATGTTTGCCACGGCTAAAAAGGAGAAATAGAAAACACATCTGAAAATTTGCAAGTCTAAAACTTGTTGTGATATGTTTTTAAAGCCAGGGTTGGCCTTTAAGCCTCTAAAGACAGTGAGATCTGGGGTTAAGGCTAGGTTAAGCTTTAAAAGCAACGTGCATGGTGACAATTACGCTAAAACCCAAGGCTGCAGCTTGACCAGAAAGGATCATGCTCCTAAATTCAGAGGCACTCCTCCGTGGATCAGCTGGACTTAACCGACCACAGACTAGGGCACGGGAAGGGCACCCGCTGACGTTTTCAAAGAATGCGCTCTGTGGCGAGCGAACGGGTCGTCTTCTCCGAAAAAGCGCACTGTTGCACATCTTCTGCTCGACAGGCAGGCCAAATTAAAAAAGCAATGGTCGGGGAAAATGAACATTGTATACTAGCCCCAATCGGTTCCACACGTTTCAGGGAAAGGCCGTAAATTTCAACGCATGCATAATTTTTTCCTGGTTCCTTTTGCCCCTAATGATCCATTATATGACAGTGAACCGGCAGCCTGGAGCTGAGTGGTCTCAGAAGACTCTTCACACGCATACCTCAACAGCAACGCACCCCGTTCACCCGCCCTGCACAGGATTCAGGAGATTTGGATGTGCAGAGCAATGGTCAGCCACTGATATTAAAGATGACTCAATCTACAGGGCTTCCAGCACTACAAAGCATCTAGGAGATTTCTCCTGAAAAATGTATAACACCAAAAGATGAAACCGGATTGTTCAGGCGAATACCCCAAAAATATACAATTCCATGCAAATTATTATCCCATTGGACTTTTCCACATTTTTCATGTGACAATCACACACTTTAAAGGGTTTAATTGGGCTTTTATGCGATGGACCAACAAAAAGTAGTGCATAAATGTGAAGTGGAAGGAAAACAAAACATTCTTTTATAATATAAAAGAGTAAAATATTGCAAATTGTGTTTTTCATTTTAATTCAGACCCCCTCAGGTAATAGTTTTGTTATTCTGTTATTTACAAGACTGTAATGTTCACCTGCACTCCTGACTGTTACTATTGCAACAACTGTTTACATGCATCTTGCACTATTCACCTTGACTGAATATTGATTTGCTCTGCTGACTGTTTATTCACAGTACCAATTGTTTACATATACATTTGCAATACCATACTTTAACTGTAATATGCAATTACCTTCCACTGCACTTTAATTTAAATAGCTTCTGTCCAAACTTTATTTATACATTTTATAGTAATAGCTACCTGTATATTATGCTCACAATTCTGCCTATAGTAATAGCCATCTGTACATTTATTCATAGTACATGCAAACTCTGTTATAATAACAATCATCTGTATATTATGCTTTTGTACAGATCTGTAAAACTTTACTCATAGTAATATCCACCTGTATATTATATTCGGTACATATCCAGCTGTAAATTTAGTTCACAATACTAGTTGTCTATATATTATAGATTAGATTAGATTAACTTTATTGTCCCAAAGGAAATTTGATTTGGGTTACAGACTCTGGCTGCTACATAGTCCAAACAATGCGTCACACTGCATTCACACATAAAACACTACTATAAAAATTCCATTATAAGACAATAAATAGATACATAAAGGAGCATGTTACATCATATTCACAATAAAAATTTGAAGGAATAGAAAAAAAATAAAAATAATAATGATGATAATAAATAAATAAAGATGTATAAAAAACGTTCTTTAAAAAAAATCTGTTTTAAGAGATAATGAATACAAAAACAAAAAACAAAAAAAAACTCATAGGACAAATCTATCAGTAAAATTCTGTCTATAGTAGTATATATCTCTACATTTATTCAGTAATAATCCATGTCCTGTACTTATGGAACCATTGTTTATCCTGCACTGCTGCTATTGCACTTCTGGTTAGACCTAAACTGCATTTTGTTGCCTTGTACCTGCACAACCAAAGTTTGCTTTTGGGTTTGCCTCTACCAGCTCTGCTTATTCTTCTTCTCAAAACAGTTCAACCTTAGTTAAATTGTATTAAAAGTATCTTCCTGAACAGCTTTTCATTTGGATTTGAAAGAAACTGAAAATGGGACTCCTGTTGGGCTTTTTTTTTTTAACAGAAGCTTTCTTATTGCTGCTCTTCAATGGAGACCAAGGATTTGTGGACTGCATGACTTTAGGTTTCCCTTTCAAGAGTTTGTCCCACCTGAGCTGTGGGTCTCTGCAGCTCCTCCAGAGTTGCCATAGGCCTCTTGGCTGCAATTCTGATAAATGCTCTGCTTGCCCGACAGTTGTAGCATACGCTCTTTGTAGCATACGGCGAGATGTTCAAAACATGGAACCTAACCCTGCTTTTCCCCACAACTTTATTCCAGATCCATCTGATGTTTCTTGGTTTTAACGACGCTGTTTGTTCACTAATATTCCTCTCACCAACCTCTGAGGTTTTCACTGAGCAGCTGCATTTATGCTGAGATTAAATTACTCACAGGTGGACTCCATTCACTAATTAGGAGGCTCCTGGAGGCAATTTGCTTTTGGAGTCTCAAAATAAAGGGGCATTTTTTTTTATTTGTTAACATTTTGAAACCATTTCACATTTTCCTTCTACTTCACAGCAAAGTCGCTTTGTGTTTTTCTGTCACACACTTTATGAAATAAACTAAATGGGAAGAAAGTTTGAATGGTGTATGCGTGTATGTGCAAGGCATTGCATGTAAGCCTTGTAGTTACTGCTAGTTTTCTCTTTAAGAGGAGAGGCAACTGTCCTTTCTA